>NC_137461.1:167921372-168056372 GCF_964235325.1 Thermobia domestica | reverse complement strand
GACAGACATTTCAATTGGGACTCCTTACAGCAAAAGAAGTATACGTGGCCTTTATCTTTCTTGCGTTTGTTAACTTCACTAGTTTTTAGAATTTGACGTGAATTCAAATACACAAACACTTCACCCAACACCGAATGACCAAAGCTCAGAGGTAGAACATCAGCTTAAGATTCGATCCCTCGTGGATAAGTATTTCGAAGGAGATTACCAAGATTCTTCCTCGTTGTCACCAGGAAAATTTTTATGGCCTTATTGACTTATTTCCCTTATTTCTATCCTCTGAGTCTCGGATGTTTCGAAGCCTTAAAATAAATTCAAATGTAGTTGAAATAACGCTACTATCCTGTAGACGATGGTAAATTAATATTGTAAGTTTTGAAATGAGATTCGGAGGGGCATTAATTAGTATATCCTGTTGAAAATTCATGTCATCACTGATTTACTGTTCTGCATAATTCCTACAGTGTAATTTTCTCAGAAATGCTTAATTATCTCCAAAATGCATATTTTGAAGGAGAACAAATATAAATATGTGATAAAAATGGGTATTCACTGACTGAACTTACTGAATAGAATATCTGTGGACCAGTTCCACTAACTCCTTATATATATATATATATCTAATTACTAAACATCAGATAACAGGATGATACAACCTGGTCACGGGAGTTATTACCACAAAATAGCATTACTGCCGCGATCAGGAGATTGTAGCACTGGCTCTGTGATAAATTTCGGAATTTCTCTAGTACTAGTAGTTTTGGGATTAAGCTACAGTTAAAATCGTTGAAAAGAAAATACTTCTGAACGATTTATTTATAAAGAATCACTGATTTTTGTTAGCCTCATTTCTTCAAGCTTTATTTAGTAGTATAGGTCCACCAATCGCTGACTCTGTTTTCCTTGGAGATCGCTAGTATCGCTTATTAACATCGCAGCAAAAGGTTTCTACTTACGAGGAAGGTCTAAAAACCGTGAGAGTTGAATTGTGATGAAAATTACTGACAAGATTCAGTTCGAGATGCTAAGTAACGTAGTAATAGTCACTCGATGCGCAAATGCTTCGTTGAGCTGTTACACCGACGCCATCTTGAAATCCAATAGGCAATGTCCAAGAATACCCTTTTGGCACAAAAATGAAAAAGTTTTTGGTAGATCTGACTTCAACCTTGTAAACCGGAATAGAGCATATATATGTGGGAGTACTTCCAGTGCATGATCGCCATCTTGAAAGGCGCCATATTGAATCGCGGTCAAATATGATAAATGGCAAGGGGGTCATGTGGGGTATCAAATAGCACTGAAATTTACTCCTAAATCCATTTCCGTAACCAAATTTTACGTATCTGTTTTCACTTCAGAGTTAAGAGCTCTCTCACCCACAGAAACATATAAAAACTGGGCGAGTTAAATTTGTGTTATGAAACATAGTCGTGCGCGCACTTGCAGGGTTTTAACTAATGCAGTAGTAGTCACTTGATCTAAAAGAACCACTATACCAATCAGATCTTCAGCGTAGTGAGAGCAATCATTAATTAAATTGAAATGCTTGTAGCGAAAAATGGAATAGCAGCACTGTAACAAATTATACCTATTTCAAAGTGCGCTATATATATATGAGTCTGTGTGTGTTGCGATTATGTATAATATTTAAATGCTGTAATATAAGTTAGGTGCAATGACACATATGACTTTACAAGGATATGTTTTGAAGTTATTCGATAATTAATACAAAATTATCAGAAAAAATATATAAACTTGTGCACATAAGCAAATATTAACCTACTAACCTTTTGCTCTTCAGTTGTGATGTTTGAGATCCATAACGAAGTGATTAGCACATCAACATGGAGCAGTACAAACACTTAACAAATCCACTTTCGTCACAATCTTCATGACCACAGACACTATTTTCTACTTGCAACATAGTCTCCAGAACATCTGTAAACTATTGCTCTTGTACCCACATTTTTGCCATGCATATGCAAGCATGTCCTTTAGGACTGGCGCACAAAATTGATGATAGACAACAGAATTCATTTTCATTATGAAAATTCTGTCATATAACTGGTTCGGTGTACCTTGAACTTATGTCAAAAATAATCCTCGAGTCTCCGAATTACCAGCTTATATTGCCGAAAAAAGTGTACATCAAGAGGTTGAATAAATTTCGTGGTCTTCGGGGGTATAACTTCAGCACGAATGTTTTTCCCATGTAACAATTCTCGCAAGTCTTCACCCGTCTGTCCACTCCACGAATCAAGCAACAGCAGGGAATTCTGTTTCACATAAGGAATAAACATCTTTTAGCCACCGTTTGACGTGTTCGCGAGTGAGTTTATATATATATATATATATATATATATATATATATATATATATATATATATATATATATATATGTGTGTGTGTGTGTGTGTGTGTGTGTGTGTGCGTGTGTGCCTAGCCGTACTGGAGAAATGTGAATTTGGATGGTATGTGCGTGGGACACTGAGGCCAAAGACTGAACAACTGCTGTAGTATGTGTCTCACCGATTTCTGACAGTGTTCTACCAGAGGTCATTTCGTACTCAAATTTACCTAGGTAGACTGATCAGTATTAAAGATGCATTCACTGTTGTACCGTTTCTCATGTATTACTCATGTATTAATCACAAAATTTTGGGCATTATCAAGTAATTCACCTTCGTTTTCAACATCTTTCTTCGTTACAAATTGAGTAATCTTTCGTAAGCGAATCCTGTTCTCTTTTTTAAACTTGTTAATGAAACCATGGGAAGCACTAAATGGATAGTTCAATTTCCTCGCTGTCAGCAACATCCATGCTTTTAAATGATAATCATGTACCGTAAATCCTTTAGTGCGATAAATGTTGAACGTCTTTAGTACTTCGTATTTAAGTAGTGACATGACATGAGAGCGAGGAGGTTTGTTATGGAATTTCAAAGCTTTATACACAAACGTCGTATTGCATTTAAATTTCTTCGTTGCAGCTGCAACTGTGTTACGTTTCCAATTCTTTTTCAATAATGCAACGTGCTCCTGAATGTTTGTATTTGCTAACGACAGCTTCTATTACAAGTACAGATTTAGTCCGGTTTGGAGATGACATCTCATACTCGCTCATAGAAGGCTCACTGTCACTAATTGATAGACTAGTTATCTGTTCCAAATCCATTTCGTTTGTCGAATCTTCATGCTCACTCTCTGTGTCAGTATCTACATCTAATGTGTCACTAACTGTTAGAGAAACTTTACCATCATATTATTATAAACATTATTATTATTATTATAAACAAAAATGCCGCGAAATTGTGTAAACAGTGCGGATAGCTTCTGCTACGTGTGTGGGGAAGTGACATTTTCCTCACAAAAGCAGACTATAACACCACTAATAAGAAAAGCCTGCAATATTACTTTGGTTGTAAAATTGGAGACCAAGATACATCTTGGGCACCCCACATTGTGTGTAACACTTGTGCCAGCAATCTAAGAAATTGGATTAATGGGAAGGGGCGCTCAATGCCTTTTGCAGTGCCCATGATTTGGAGGGAGCCAAGCGACCACATCAGAGACTGTTATTTTTGTATAGTTCCTTCCGTCAAGAAGGGAATTTCCACGAAGAAGAAGCGGGCCTTGATCTATCCTAACATTTCTTCTGCAATGCGCCCTGTTCCACATGGAGAAGGACTACCTGTTCCTAACCCACCTAAAGAATACGATCTTTTTTCTGATGATGATCAAGAAGTTGAAGCTCCTGAATCAAGTACTTCGAAGAACCCTACGTTTGTTGTAGACGAACCTCCATCTGAACCACACAGACTTACTCAAGAGGAACTAAGTGATCTAATCAGAGACTTGGACCTCTCGAAAAGCAAAGCCGAAATTTTAGCGTCACGCTTAAAGCAATGGAATTTATTGCAGGAAAAAGTAAATATTTCAGTGTATCGGAATAGGGAGAAGATGTTCACTTCATATTTTCTTACTATCATTGCAAGCAATGTATCTCCAAATGTATTATCTTCTACCCCATTTTCACTCACGACACTATTTTTCCACTACTGCTTGATTTAAAATGTTGACTACGTTTATAGGATTAATAGTACGCATTTTATGCACGGAACGAATGTTTCACTGGTCCAACAAATGCGTTCGTACCTAACGGTCACACGTCTGCCCGCACCAAAATTGCTGTACCACTACCGTTTGTCATTCGGAGACAGACACCATACACCTGACTGCACACCCATGTTGCAATTGTCTGTAGGAAAACACTCTAAATTAGCGTGCTATGTCTTAAAACCCTAAACAATAGTCTAAAGTCAAGAGAACTAATACGTCTACTTTGATAGCTTTTAATAATACTGTACGAAGTATAATATTGGGGAAATTCACCACATTCTCATAGAGTATTTCAAACACAAAAAAGAGCCATATATATCATTGTGAGTGTTAAAGCACATTAATAAACAAGTCCGAAAATGAATTTCTTGAGTTGTCAAGTACGTGATTTAAATAATAAATAAATCCTCGAAACACCTACTACAATTAGTTATTTATCACAGTTTTGATATGAAAACTAGTTTTGCCCTTATTATAAGCGAGTGTTTTATCGTTAAAGGTGGAAAGATGCAGATATTTAATTATTTAATATTGAAGGAAAAAGCCAGAAAGAGGCTTGTTTTATGGATTGCAACTTGGTATTGAATCTTGTAATAATCTTTACTGCCATCTGCAGGTGTATATGCATTATCTTTTCACTAATAGCAGAATAGACACAAGAAAAGTTAATTCTAAGATTCCAGGTGTATATTCTAAGGATAGGTTGTGAACTGATAACACTGTTCAACAACGAAAATGTAAATTGAACAAAATCAGCTAATTCTTATTGATTTTGTGGTGCTGATCACGAATTTGAAAGTTATTTTCGAATATTAGCTCTACTTTTCGTTTTACAGGCATGTCTAATAATAACGCTTTAAAAATAAATATATTCGCTTCGTTTGGGCTAAAATGTTACACTGATCTGGCAACACTGGAGAAACTATATGAACGCTTGGTTTCATTGTGTTCCTTATCTCAGTAGTGTTCTGCTATTGTTAGAAAAGACAGGTTTAGTGCAGTTATCAGCGTTTTGGGTGTGACGTTTGTGTAGTGCAGGACATAAAAATACAACAAGTACGCAAAAATACTGGTATTTCGAATGTATATTTTTAAATAGTTGTCGGAACTATTTCAAGTGACATTTTGAGGATTTCAATAAACAAAAATGCCGCAAAATTGTGTATAAACAGTGCGGATAGCTTCTGCTACGTGTGTGGGGAAGTGACATTTTCCTCACAAAAGCAGACTATAACACCGCTAATAAGAAAAGCCTGCAATATTACTTTGGTTGTAAAATTGGAGACCAAGATACATCTTGGGCACCCCACATTGTGTGTAACACTTGTGCCAGCAATCTAAGAAATTGGATTAATGGGAAGGGGCGCTCAATGCCTTTTGCAGTGCCCATGATTTGGAGGGAGCCAAGCGACCACATCAGAGACTGTTATTTTTGTATAGTTCCTTCCGTCAAGAAGGGAATTTCCACGAAGAAGAAGCGGGCCTTGATCTATCCTAACATTTCTTCTGCAATGCGCCCTGTTCCACATGGAGAAGGACTACCTGTTCCTAACCCACCTAAAGAATACGATCTTTTTTCTGATGATGATCAAGAAGTTGAAGCTCCTGAATCAAGTACTTCGAAGGACCCTACGTTTGTTGTAGACGAACCTCCATCTGAACCACATAGACTTACTCAAGAGGAACTAAGTGATCTAATCAGAGACTTGGACCTCTCGAAAAGCAAAGCCGAAATTTTAGCGTCACGCTTAAAGCAATGGAATTTATTGCAGGAAAAAGTAAATATTTCAGTGTATCGGAATAGGGAGAAGATGTTCACTTCATTTTTTACTACGGAAGACACACTTGTGGCATGTACAGATGTAAATGGTCTCATGAGGGCACTTGAAATTAATTACGAACCTACGGAGTGGAGGCTCTTTATAGGTTCGTCCAAGGTGAGTTTAAAGGCAGTGCTTTTACAAAATGGAAATGAACTTCCTTCAATTCCTGTAGGTTACGCAGTTCATATGAAGGAATCTTATGAAAACTTGAAACGTTTACTTCAAGCCATTAAATATTACGATTTTCAGTGGCTCATTTGTGGTGACCTTAAAGTAAGAGCACTGTTGCTAGGTATGCAGTTAGGGTATACAAAGTATTGTTGCTTTATATGTGAATGGGACAGTAGAGATCGTGGATCTCATTACCGCAAAAGTGATTGGAGTGCCAGAGAAACTCTTCAGCCGGAAGTGAAAAATGTGCAGCATGAACCACTGGTAGATCGTAACCGAATTTTGCTTTCCCCTCTACATATTAAATTAGGTCTCATTAAAAGGTTTGTTAAGAGCATGAACCAAGAGGATGAGGCCTATAAGTACCTAAGAGGACAATTCCCTCGATTAAGTGATGCCAAAGTTAAAGAGGGTGTTTTCATAGGGCCACAAATTAGGCAACAATTCAAAGATCACAAGTTCGACGACATTCTCCAAGGTGGGGAGAAAGCTGCGTGGGAAAGCTTGAAGAGTGTTTGTTCACAGTTGTTGGGAAGGGTTTGGGTACAAAACCTCGTGGCCAGAAGCTCGCGGCGACAACCTCGCGGACCAAAACCTCGCCTGGCCAAAACCTCGCCTCCCGAAACCTCGCGGCCCAAAATCTCGCCAGGCCGAAACCTCGCCTGGCCAAAACCTCGCCGCCCAAAACCTCGCGGGACAAAATCTCGCCGGGCCAAAACCCCGCCTGGCCAAAACCTCGCCGCCCAAAACGTCGCGGGCCAAAATCTCGCGGGGCCAAAACCTCGCCTGGTCAAAACCTCGCCACCCAAAACCTCGCGGGCCAAAATCTCGCCGGGCCAAAACCTCGCGCCCCAAAATATCGCCATACCCAAAATCTCGCCTGACCAAAATGTAAATGTTCCAACAGATGATAAGGATGACGGTATAAAAGACGCTGTTTCAGAAGAAGTATTAGGGTATTTGACCAAGTCCCGCGATACCGTATGAAAATTCTATTTCTGTATTAGAGGATTTCAATGTGAAGGTAGGGCGACAGGATGTTTTTAAACTGGTTATAGGGAAAGAAAGTCTGCATAAGGAAAGTAATGACAACTAACGACGTTAGTTTCGTGAACTTTGGAACATCCAAAAACTTAAAATTTTAACAAAAATCTAATAATATTTATGAAAATATGAAACAATATATGAGTTTTTACAACGTCCCTTGATTATGTCCTATAGGTTAAAGGAGACGTAGATGACCAGGATGAAGGAAATGATCGAATAAAGAAAGTGGGAGGAAACGGGAATAACCCGAGAAAGCCCACGCACACGATGTTTTGTATATTATTATTATTATTATTATTATTATTTGTAATGTGGAATTGCATATTAGGAAACACATTGGGTAAATTTTAAAGAAAATTTCATTCGCGGCGAGGTTTTGGCCCGGCGAGATTTTGTCCGGCGAGGTTTTGGGCGGCGAGGTTTTGGCCCGGCGAGATTTTGTCCCGCGAGGTTTTGGGCGGCGAGGTTTTGGCCCGGCGAGATTTTGTCCCGCGAGGTTTTGGCCGGCGAGATTTTGGGGGCGATGTTTCGGCCGCGAGATTTTGTCCGTATACCGTTGGGAAGACGCCGAGCAACAAATTACAAACAATTGGTAGCAAAGTTGTTATTGTGCTACGAAAATCTTGGTTGCAATATGTCTCTGAAACTCCACTTTCTTCATTCACATCTAGACTTCTTTCCCGAAGATTGTGGAGCAGTAAGTGACGAACATGGTGAGCGTTTCCATCAAGATATTGCAGCCATGGAGAAGAGATATGAGGGAAAGTGGAGTTCTAACATATTGGCCGACTACTGTTGGACTATTGCAAGGGATGCTCCAGATGTAACCTACAAAAGGCAAGCCAAGCGAAGACGCTCAAAATAAAATAAACATAATCCTGTACAAGGGATCACTTGAAACTTTTGTCTACATTGCAGTGTAGTTCTTGCACAAAAAGGTATTTGTACATATTTTTCATGTTTTGATGTTAATACTGATTTTTATTACGGAATTGTTAATGTTTAACTTGACCACGGTTACTTTATTTTCTGTATCGCTGTGAAACTGGTATTTGCGCAATTTTGAAAAAGGAAGTACAAGGGTATAGAAAGCTATAGGTTAGGGTACTTCTTAACTCCCCAGCTTATCACATCACAGTGAAATAGATAAAAAAAAAGTGAAATGTAGGTTTTTACAAGGATTTTGCTTAAATGATCTATAAATATTAATACATTTGTATATATACAGCTACTGTTGTACAAGGGCGTTTTTTTTCACAACCTGAGCTAAGGAAATTCTTCTATTATTATCATTTCCTTTCATATTATGCTTAAATGAATGTAAACATCGCAATTTCAAAGAATTTACATACTTTCGATCAAAATTTGTTGAACAGTGTAATTTAAATCCCCTTCATTGTTCAATGCGTCAGCAATAAATCGATTCTATTTAGGCAAACTGATAATAAATACATTAAAGTATTTTAACTTCGTAATATGCACGGAAAATTATACGTTGTCAAGTATGAGTATTGGAAAAGAACGCAATTTTCTGCAACAATGAGGGTCTTTGCGTAAGGTTTCAAGATTTGAGAAGAAAACTTAACACAATATAATGGACCATGTAAAATTGCCTAAAATAGATTTTGATTCAGTTCAACGTCCCACACTTATGCCTGCTACGCTAGAGGAGACGTGGACCTACTGATGATAGTGGATTTTCTAATATATATCCGAACAATCCCTTTGGTATTCTCTGCTCGTCAGTACTATTAAACATGTGTTTCATCGACTACCAGTCTATTCCATCGCACTTTGAAATAGGTATAATTTGTTACAGTGCTGATATTCCATTTTTCACTACAAGCATTTCAATTTAATTAACGATTTTTCCTACTAGGCTCAAGATCTGATAGGTATAGTGGCTCTTGTAGATCAAGTGACTACTACTGCATTAGTTAAACCCTGCATTTGCTCGCACGACCATATTTCATAACACAAATTTAACTCGCCCAGTTTTTATATGTTTCTGTGGGTGAGAGAGCTCTTAACTCTGAAGTGAAAACAGATACGTAAAATTTGGTTACGGAAATGGATTTAGGAGTAAATTTCAGTGCTATTTGATACCCCACATGACCCCCTTGCCATTTATCATATTTGACCGCGATTCAATATGGCGCCTTTCAAGATGGCGATCATGCACTGGAAGTACTCCCACATATATATGCTCTATTCCGGTTTACAATGTTGAAGTCAGATCTACCAAAAACTTTTTCATTTTTGTGCCAAAAGGGTATTCTTGGACATTGCCTATTGGATTTCAAGATGGCGTCGGTGTAACAGCTCAACGAAGCATTTGAGCATCGAGTGACTATTACTACGTTACTTAGCATCTCGAACTGAATCTTGTCAGTAATTTTCATCAAAATTCAACCCTCGCGGTTTATGGACCTTCCTCGTTAGTTGCCACGGCCAAGAAACTAGACAAGACCAGAATGTAGTCGAGAAGGAGAACCAGTATCAGTAGCAAATAGTAGGTGTTGGTAGTATTCAGTGTCTTAATTTTCTCGAACGACTGGGATACGAACAACAGAGAGAATGAAATAAATAATAAAATCTTCTGTTCTCTTCTTTTACTGTATATCAAATAAGACGGCTCCATAATATTTCATAATAATAGTACCAAATTATTTAATGGATGCTATGTATTTGTTCTATGTCGGCATAATCAATGGAAATTAACTACTTAGTGTACGAAGACTTCTTTCGTCCAACACGAGCATAATGTTTGACTGCAGTGTATGCTATTTTTTAAGTAAGCATCTCTTATTTTAGTATGACTTTTAACATCGAAACAAATGAGAATGTCGACTGATTTTGCTTGGTTCTTTGTCGAAAACAAAGAAGATAGCAAGATAACGGACAGAGGTTAAAAGGAACGTTCAGATGGTGAGGTCAATGCATGCACCTTACAGATTTCGATGTATTAGATCTTGTTGTACTACAAACAAAAACGAGCCTGGAGATTTTTGCTCGGAACGCAGACTATTACAACATACAGAATTCTGCAGTTGATAACACTGTTTTCGAGAGATGTTTCGGTAGTAGTTTCACTTATGGCCACTATCGTAACCTTCGAGAATACAGTACCTGTATTTTTGAAGGTTACGCCACTATCAGCTCACCGTTTCTCGACTATAGCAGTATCACTCTGTGTGCGGGGGCATTAGGGGGGCCAAGATTTTGAGCAAGGGGACTTGGACCCCCCAGTCTCTCCCTTGGCCACTGACTCATGGAGAACAGAAACTTCATTTACCACACCTTCGATAGGGAATCTTGTGAATAAATTATCAATTAAGTCCTGATAAACTGATGGTTTCTTATTTGTTTATAAATTTAATTTTTGTAATTACACATGAAGGTTTGATGCCATTACCAAGTTTCCTCCCCTCTCTAGAAAGCGAAAGGCAACGAGGTTCCTGGAAAGTGCTCAGTGGTGAATGGGAATTTCCCTCCTTCTTCCCCTTCGATTACCACACTGCTGTTTGCCATGTGCCAAATTACGAGGAATTTCAATTAAATTATCATAGTATAATTATTTCCTTGTTGAAATTTCGATACTTTTCAGTGGAAAAAAGGTTGAAATTTGAAAGTTCCAAATCAAGGTAAGTAAACCAACGTAAAGGGGAAAAAGTGTAAAATTTTCCATATAATTATGTGTACAATCCAAACTTAAAATTTCCGTGTAATTAAACTTACAGTACAAATTTTATGCCTATTTTTCTCACAACTTGATGGGTTGATTGTCCTGTGCTGTAAGCGCTCCATATAATAACCATAAACTTCAGCAATTATTATAGTAGAAAGCAATGGATTTATGAAGTCAAGCACTGTATTTTTTGTTCCTGATTTTTTCTTAAATAACATCTATGGTTTTCGATCATTTTTACAAACCAACTCACTACCAATTTTCCATATATAGAAAGTGCATCCCCCCCCATAAAGGAGAATTTAAAAAATGCTAGGACACGTTCTGTTTATTTTCAATAAAGAAAAATGAAATGAAATTTTTGAGTTTTACGTCCCACGATTATGCCGGTTAGGCTAAAGGAGACGGTGATGATGAGAGATGAATGAAATGGTGGAATGAAGAAAGTGGGAGGAAACGGGAAGACCCCGAGAAAACCCACACACGGTGTTTGTCCACCACAAAGTTCACTTGACGGGTTTCAATAAAGTGTTAATACACTGAATTTCAGCTCCGTAAGTTTAACGGCGTGCGAGATACTATTTTTTTTTTTTTTTTTTTTTTTGCAAAAATTCGGATCCTCACTATCTCCTTCGGATATTATGCATTATAATGAGAGCAATATAATATCCCAGTTTGGATTAAGGCCTAGCTCTATACCAAAAGTAATTTCATTTGACTTTGCAATTTGACCGTGATGATCAGGCACACATAGTTACATTCAATTTTTTATATAATAATTTATGTATTACAATGATTCAAAAATGTATTTTTTCCAGTAGTTAGCTCCTCTAAAAACTCACAGGTCTCCACAGCCAAGTAGTAGTATAAGTCCTATTGCTATTGTTACAATTAAAAATATCAATATCCAAAAGTGCATGGAGTTCTTTTTTCACTTGGTTAGATATACTCACCTCAGGTAAGTAAACAGAAACAAATGGAAAAGGAAGGGAAATGAAGGTCTTGAAAGTAAAACGAAGAATGCAGTGAGCAGAGTGGGTCGGTAGTTCATACTAGGGATGGTATCGAGACGAGACTTTGTACAGTCTCGGTCTCGTCTCGGTTTAAAAATAGCTGTCTCGGTCTCGGTCTCGTCTCGAGTCAAAAATCGCCGTCTCGGTCTCGGTCTCGTCTCGGTCAACAAATGCTTGTCTCGATCTCGGTCTCGGTCTCGAGGGCCAAATCTCGGTCTCGTCTCGAAAGTCTCGAAATAAATAGGTGAAATTAAAATTGTAAAAGTATTATTATTGTAAAGTGTGTCGTTTCTGCTTTTTATTTTTGGCCTTATTCTTGACTTAGAATTATAGTATGGTATACTTCTTCAGAGCTAATTTGCTAGTGCTGATGCCTTCCATGCGTGTGTTCTAGTTTCAATCATCTGTGGGTATATCATATCTGGGATAAAATTCTAATAGTAACCCATATTTCACTTTCAGCAAAAGACATTCTCATATGGCCTCAGTACTGCTTATAAATTAATCTCTATTAAATAACCTTCAGTACTATACAGTAGTTTATTTCCTTCCTTAGAATAAGAATTGTTCAATACATTCTAACGGATAACGCAACACATAGCAGCATGAATGTATTTAATCGTACCGAATTTGAAATTTTACAATTTCTCATTTATTATCCAATACATTCTGTTTTGACTGTCATTTTAAATGCATAATATAACGTTCATTATCTGAACCAATAGGGTAAATTATTACTACAATATATTTTGTTTAAAATTGATCAAATGCTTTATTACCGTTTTACATCTACGTGTTAAATTGACACCTTATAACACAAAATTCCTGAACTTTGTGATGGGGGCTACGGCACTCATCTTTGCTATGTGTGGCCTCGGGTTGCATCACGAAACAATTAGATTCAAAGTCAGATGTTTCGCATAGTTCGCGTCTAAATTTAAGTACATTCTGTTTCTTATACTAGTTCCTAAAGTTGTAATGCATTACATACGCATACGTATATTCACTGCCGTAACATAGATTAAGCTTATTCCTGAGCTCTTAGCGGTCCATGTGATCTTTATTCGAGAAAACCAATTGTGCGTTCATTACGTTGAAATTTTATATTGATTGAAAATTATGCGAAACATGATATATAGGTAATTCGAGCTAGCTGTATCTATTTTCTCTCTCTCGCCAAAACAAGTGATTCTTAACATTCTAGTATTCTTTTGTATTCATTTTCGTAGTTTTGCAGCAACATGAAGTATTAAATAGTCAAAAATATATTTTTTTCCCTGTATGACTTTCGTTAAATTTTGGATCCAATTTTATCCTACCTTACCTAGTAAATTTATACAGTATATATATATATATATATATATATATATATATATATATATATATATATGTGTGTGTGTGTGTGTGTGTGTGTGTGTGTGAACATTATGAACATTAGTGGTAGAATTACGTAAAATTACGAAATTATGACTTGGTTTAGTTTACCTCTGAGGTCTCGATATAAAATCATCACCATTATCATAATCAAGCATTATCAATCCACTGCTGGATGAAGTCTTCCCAAGTTTTCTCTACAACTATCTATCTTGAGTAATTCTTTTCCAGGTTACTCCCCCGTGGTTCCTGATTTTGTCACAATTTCTTGTATGTTGACATTTCCTAGGCTGTTTTTGTCACGTGCAGGGACGTGTAGTGCATATTACCGCTGTTACCGGCGGTAACGGTAAAAAAATGACAGTTTTCGTTGTTTTAATATGTCTAAATTTCATCATCAACATGGGAAGATGTTTACATATTTTCCTTTCCTTTCTTTTCTTTCTTTTTTTTTAAAAAAAAAAGTTCGGACGGCCTATGCCGCATTTACACTGCCAGCGCCAAATAGGAACATATTCTTGTTGATACCAGAGATTTCAGAGGTAACGCGAACCCCGATAGCGGTCATTCACTTCAGAAACACCTTTTAGCGTGCCAGCCAGGGCCAGAAGCATCCTGCGCGCTCGTATTTTCGGAATGGCCCTTATGTTACCGTTCGGCTGAGTGGAACAGGAAAAAATAGGAACGTTCCCTGTCAAAACAAGGAGAATCTAGAATATCATCAGCATGTTTATTCTACTCGCTCTCCCCTCGCTATAGAGGATCGAGCTGGCAGTGTGATTCAACTATACTGTTTCGTTTGCTTCCTAATCCAAGTATGGAAATTTGGCTGTAATTTCCGTATTCGTAAAGTTATTTCATTGTTTTAACAGTATACAATTTCATAGTAATGATAATTAGAGAGAAGTAGAGATGTTTCCCGCCGCTCCTTCTAATTCGTATATTTATTATTATTTAAGATTTATGCTCATTAAGTTGCAAATATTTTGTTTTTAATTTAGTATAGAATACCTACTTTCGATTCAGCAAATTTCCAGCCCTAGCCTCTAGCCTACTAGTTCAATTTGCACTTTGATGCAGTTTGATGTGTTGAAAAAGAACTGTGCAATCGTCTTCACTATACCGTAGTTTGACTGTCCCGCATTGTGTTTGACAGTCTGACTAGTTTTCAATACGGAAAACTTGTTGCTCAAACATACGATGGAGCTTCGGTTATGGTTGGTGAGGTAGGAAGCAGCAGCCTCTTGTTAAACAAAGATATACAGAAGTGTATTTTTTTCATTGCCATGCCCATAGGCTTCATTTAGTTTTAGGAAAGTCCGTTGACTGTACAAAACGGTGTACGTTTTTTTCTAAAACCATGTCGTGATTTGCTTCTTTATTCTCGAAGTCTTCAAAAAGAACAAATGCTTTGGACTATGTAGTCACAGGCCCGTATCTAGGGAGGTTTAGGGGGGCCAAGTCCCTCTAAATTTTTGCTGTCTCCCTAAGATTTGCAAATGAACTATAATAAGGTGATGAAATATAATAAGGTTAGATCTGTCCCCCTTAACTTCAGCCGCCTCCCTACTTTTTTGGGCTGGCTACCGGCCTGTGTGGTCAAGAAAAATATCCCAACAGCCTGAAACACAAGGTGGAACTATAGAAAGTAGGATAAATTATGTGCTGTATAGCTTTAAAGATGAACTGTTAGGACTCTTTAAATCCATGGCGAAAATATCGACGAATGAGATTCTCAAACCAGAGTTCGTGCAGCAAAATTCTACCAAACCCTTCAAAATTTTGATTTCAATTTTTTACTTGAACTGTTTTATGTTATAGGATCAAGATAAGAAATCTTTTAAACTATCTTACAGAAGGAAATTCATGATGTAAGTTTTTGCAGAAAAAAATAAATGAGTTTGAAGAATATCTAAGTTCACTGAGAGACGGTTTCGATTATGTTTAGTAAAAATGGAAGAACCTGAAAAGCCACACTTTTCAAAAGATCAAAGTAAATGAAGTGGGATGACTCCCCCCTGAAAAATCGTTGCCAATGCTTATGATTGATACGCTAAAAGGAAAAAATGACTAGATTTTCTGATATTGAAAAACTAGAGATACTTGTTAAAACAACAACCGGTAACAGCTGTGAAAGTGTCACGCCACGCCACTGGTCACGTGGTATCCAATCTAAAATTGTTTTCGTCTATCGATCATAATTTCGTCTTGCAATATGTCCATAACATTTTCCGATCTATTTTAAAAATTATTTCATTAGTACCAGTCATTAGTTGCCAAATAATTCATTTCTATATATTTGGGCTACAAATAGTTCATATCCTCTACTTTTGGAGCACAGACACGCTACTTTTTGATCTTCGGATCTGGCAACACTGACTCAATTATTTAAATCAACACAATGTAAGAACCCCATTTGCTGTAATGGTTAGTACGCTTGATTTTGGTTCGCATGGTTCCGAGTTCGATTCCCGGTGGCGGTAATGTTCAACGACTGAAGTTTTTCGGATTAAACTATGATCAGTAACTCCACGTCTCCTTTAGCCGCCCTAGCATAATCGTGAAACCTTAAACTAAAACAAATCAAAAATCAACACAATGTGTATTACTAACTGTAAGTCTTTGAATAATTGCATATAGCTATCGAGTTTGAGGTGGTCGGTGGTCAGTGGTCAAACTATAACAAATGAAATGCAGTTAGGGTGTAATTGAAAGTTTAATAAAGCAGTGTTTTAATCTAAAAAATACACCAGGCGTAAGGCTTAGGGAGAACAACTAGTGCTACTGAAAAGTTGTCAGTTACGTTTAATTTCAGTTACAATTTGCTTTTACATGTACTGCTGGAACGAAAACTTTGACAATAACATTATAAGTAGCCCAAAGACTAGGAAAAATATCGTGTTTTGAAAACATTCTTTCACCATAAAACGAATTACGAGTAATTTTAAAATATTTTGCACTTTAGCTAGGTTATTTGCACTATATTTATAATAATATTTAGCAATTTATTTAAGTTCGCAACACTGCTTAAAATAATGTAACTGCGACTTGTTGTAATTAAAACTACTGAACACTAATGTTATAATGTTCCTGCCGTTTGAGTTATTAGAGATCTCCAAAATGTTGATTTTAGTGATATGTATTGTCCTTTGTTACACTGAATAATATATGTGCTTTTGTGGTTTAATTTAATATCTAAATTAGAAATATGTAGAGCTTTTTCGTGGCTAAGCAGTTAGCCTATGGCGTGAGAGACCCGGGTTAGATTCCCGGCGGGAGCTCATGTGGTTTAGATTCAACGTTAATCAGTAGGTTCAGTCTCATATAACCTCGCTGCTGAAAGAGGCGTTAAACTCAATTAAAAAATGAAATGAAATTTTTGAGTTTTACGTCCCACGGTTATGCCGATTAGGCTAAAGGAGACTGTGATGATGAGAGATGAATGAAATGGTGGAATGAAGAAAGTGGGAGGAAACGAGAGAACCCCGAGAAAACGCACGCACTAAACTAAATTAACTAAACAGAAATATGTAATATCAAACGCAGTGCAATTTGAGAAATTACAACTTTATGTTGCGTTGGCAACATTGCTTGTTTATCTAGTGGTATTGCAGAGTATCTGGAAGAATTTCCCCTTCCATATTTCACAAAGCATGTTAAAAAAATTTAGCATTTTTAATATATATGACTATTATATATAACTAGATGAAATACCCATTTTTCGCATGGGACCAGTATTTGGAAGTCAAGGCCTGTGGGAGTATCACTATCTCAGCAACCGCGAAAACTACTGTATGCATTTGACACTAATATCGGTCATTTTGTATTATTTTTGCATGTCTGGGTACCCCCTCCCCAGCAGGTGAACCCCGGCCCGCATGCACTGGTAGCTGAATTTGAAAGTCATCGCTAATGGAAGTGACACCATTGATCTCAGCGACCGCAAAAACTATACATTTAGGGATGCGCTCGAGTCGAGACACACTTTGTAAAATTCGAGACGAGTCGAGACAAACGTATTTCTCGACTCGAATTTTCGAGTCGAGACACGAGTCGAGTCGAGACGGCTCTTAAAAATCTCGACTCGACTCGAATGTCTCGAAAATTTTTCTATAATTTTAATATTATTTTGAAGAAAGTATTCACTCAGAAACAGCCTTTAAACCAATTCCAGCTTTTATTCCTTCAGAAAGATACAGAACGCATAAAATTAATAGTTAATCTTTAAAGATCAAGATTAAATTTTCAGCTCAATTCAGTTAATTAGAACTAATAGTTAATGTCGTTGTATTTGGTTGTACTGCAAATATAATGATAATAATAATAATAATTGATTATCTAGTTTGTATAAAACTATTACCCATAGTCTAAATCTAGTTTGTATAAAACTATTGCGATAAAGTGAACTTCATATATTCTCTGAATGAGCAGTTGGTGGTCTATAGTAATTTAGCATAGTTATAATTATTGTGTTTTCGTTCCCATGAACGCAATAGGGTTACGGAACTTCTGGATTATTCGCTTGCCCAACTGTTCTGAGGCTTTAATATGTTGCAGCATATCACGAGCTACGGATAATATATAATGTAACATTTGTTGTAAATCACATATTATGATACGAGACTATTTTACATAGTACACTATATCTTATCTAATATAAATAAAATAAAGAGTTTGTTTGTGTGTTCGTCTGTCTGTCTGTGTGCGACCTGGGGACCAGACGAGTGGACCGAGAGTTCCCAAAATTTGGTCACGGGTACCTTAGTCCAGGCCCCAGATCAAGACGAAGCGTTTTTTTTTAATTTCGAACCAGGGGGGTCTCGGGGGGGGTGGCGTTTACTGGGACCGACCTGGGGACCAGACAAGTTGACCGAGAGTTACCAAATTTTGGTCACGGATACCTTGGTCCAGGTCCCAGTCTAAGGCGAAGCGTTTTTGTCAAAATTGGAACCAGGGGGTCTCAGGGGGGCGTTTAGTGAGACATGTAGTAAAAGTAATCCAAATTGTTCGACATTAGTGTCAAATCCATAGTTTTCACGGTCGCTGAGATCAATGGTGACACTTCCATCAGCGATGACTTGCAAATTCAGCTACTACTGTATGCGCGCCGGGTGTCAGCGGGTGAGGAATACCGAGACATGCATAAATAGCCCATATTGATTGATACTAGTGTCAAATCCATAGTTTTCGCGGTCACTGAAATGAATGGTGATACTTCCACAGGTGTGGACTTCCAAATACAGCCCCATGCGAAGAATGGGTATATTAAGCTAGTATTACAATAAATGGACTGCTTGGATGCCAAGAACTAGTACAGATAAGTACCATTCACTTCTATGAATAGGTATTTTTTTAAAGGATTTTTGTAAACACTAAGTTATAAAACAATGAACTACATACAGTAGTTATGGTTTTGGTTCCCAACATAAAAGAAATATGGATTGTTCATGAGATATTGAACTTCAACTTTCACTCCTGGAAAATTTCAATTTTGGAGTTAGGCCACTTGGCATCAAAGCAGTTCACTGTAAGATAAACACATTCCGCACATTAGTAACATAGTTGTTCAGGGGCCTTCGATTTCCATCCTCTCAAATGAAAGCTGAACGATTGCCTGATACATGCTGACTATATAGGAGAAATAGTGTATTAAGTTTTCGAGCTTTGGTGCGTATCCGTATTTACACTCTGATATAACTTTAAGTTCACACTCAAATCGAGGTAATTGTTTAATGCATTTCGAAAGCTTTTGTTTTTATGCAGCTCATTAAGGAAAATCTATTTCATAATCGTAACATTTATGTACTAAGAAACTATGAACGTAAAGTGGACTCGACCTAGCCCCGTGGCCGCTGTGACTCAGTGGCACAGTTCTCACCCTTGGTGTGTGAGGACTCTGATTCTGTGTGTGTGTGTGAACTCTGCGGTTAGTGTACACGTCTTTGCCGTGGAAGACTCGGGTTCAATTCCCGGCGCGAGCTCATGTAGTTCGGATTCCACGTTAATCAGTAGGTCTACATTTCATATATCCTCGCTGCTGAAAGAGACGGTAAAGTCAAAATCAACTCAACAATATATATGTGTGTGTGCTTATGTGAATTTCCTCGTGGCTGTATGGTAAACACATACGCCTTGATCGCGGGAGACTCTGGTTCGATTTACGGTGGAAGCTCATGAAGTTGTTACCGGTATCCCACTTTAAACTGTAGATCCATGCCTCATATAACCATACATATAATATATATGCCTTTGATACACTTATTTTCCGACTTGGAAGCCATCGAAAATTTCCGGACACAGAGTCCCGTAGACCGAAAATTAGAAACATGGGTACAGAGTAAAACAGCCATAGAAATTTAAGCTTTTTAGGCTAACTTAATCCTTACATATAATGCAACTAGCTTGGCCAAGTTATAATGGAGGAAATGCTATCATTGCAACACTCTGAGAATAGAAAATGTTCGTCAGGTATTATTATCCCCCCCTCTCCTGCAGAATGAAAACCCTGACTAAAACTCAATATATATATATATATATATATATATATATATAAAACTATTTTGTGTAATGTAACAAACAGTGGCGGATAGTATTCATATTTCCTTGCAGAGGTCCTTACGAGGGTTCGCTTCCATCTTCCTCTCCCCAAGAACTAAAATAAATTAAAAAATTGCTATTACTTGTTTGTGTTGTACAAAGGACGCAATTAAAGTCCCAGTGTAACACCCCTTCACATTTAGATTTTTCCCCTGGAAGAAAACCAGTTATTATTGTTTCTTGATTTCTCAGTCTCACCTACATAAACATACGAATAGAATTACAGGATAGGACATGTTTAGATTGCTTGCACGTGACATCTAACTATATTTCTCATCAAATGTGTCACAGATGAAAATTTCCGTTTGTACTGCCTCTATTTTCTGGTACATATGTTTCATTTATGTTATGTTGCTAAAATTCGTTAGGAAACAAGTACAGACTGCGCCTGTGTGCCTGACGAAACGTAAATGTACTGGATAATTATTTCTTCACTTTCTTCCAGAAAAAAAGTAACCCATGTCGTGTCGGCTAACAAAAGGAGGTAGCGGACCAAAGATAGCCGTTGTTTACCTAAGGTCGTTACACAGCAGGGGTTTCATTCAGTCAGAGGGAAAAGAAAAAATAATTTAAAGTTTCTACATTTGTTTTAAACTGCAATATACTTCTTCCTTTTATTTTAAGAACCATTTCCTTCTCATTTGTCTGCATCAGAAAAAAAAATGCAAAAAAATCACTAGAATGTGCCTATTTACCCAAAGTATGTACTAGATCACTAGTTCAGTAGTAAAGTCACTAAATCTAGTACGAAATCATAAATGTGGCATCCCTGGGTTGGAGCGAAAGTAATGGTTGGAGTAAAAACTAGTCCGTATTTCTACTGCATTCTGTTGTTGAATTCACAGAAATGTTCAAAAATAAATTCAAGAAGTAAAACACGATCCTACAAAAGACTGTTTACTTGCTCACCGGTTTTCGTATTGTGAACTGAAACTCAAGTGCGCAGTCATGTTGAATACTTCTGTTCCTTTCTACTTTACAACTTGAGGTGGGATGAGGGTCAGGATAGATCTAGTGATATACCGCTAAAGGAAGTGCTTCAGTCCAGAGTCGGAAGCGGTATGTATTGTTTATACTACTTACAACGTTACCCCCCACATAAAATATAAGTTCACCCTTTCTCCCTTTCCTTTTTCGAATACAATGAACCGACTTTTTTGCTGAAGAAAGATGCTAAAAGAAATTTGAAACATTTGTGTCTAAACTTTCTTTGAAGCGCAGTCTTTTGTATTTCTAAGGTTTTGCGAGTGTTTTCGAGATAGCCAAATCTTTTACCATGGACTCTTGCTGCGAACTGACCGTGAGTAAACACCCGATCTCGCTGTGCTCAATTTCTCTCGCACACGTGAAATGGGTTTGTTGTTTCCAAAACAAATAGGAAGTTACCTTGTGCTTTTGCATTTCTGCACGCACACAGGTACCATTGTTGTTTTAATGATCAGAAGAAATATCAAAACCATCCGATATATATGATACGAAACAGCTAACAAAGAGAGGCAAAAATAAAAGTAGGCCTATACCAAGTTTTCCGCGTGGTACCATTACGGAGAATAAATATTTGATAAAGTCACGTAGATGCGCTTAAACCTATTCCATCTGTCCTTATAACTTTTCTGGTCTCATCAATTTTTCAGGAGAATACGTACAACATATGTCCAAATTCCATATATGCTCTTTCTAAACTAATGAATAAACTCATTAAGAACACCAACTGATATCAATAAACAGGAAAGAAAACAATACTTTATACTTCTATCATTTGGTACACATCTCTATGAAGCACAGCTTGTTTCTTTTCGAAATAGCTCCTTCGTGTCACAGGTGTGGTTAGTTTTGTTTTGTGTTAGGATGAAAGAGAGAAATGCAACATTTGCTTCGCGGTGAAGTTATATATATTATTAAGATGAGCGGTGATAAGCGAGGTTTAACAAAGAGTGCCTTTCGGATGCACAATTTAACGGGTAGTTGCAGTCCGTGTTGAGAATCGAACCAAAGCTATGTAAGACATGTTATGACAAATCCAAAAGGTGTGTTGTATCGGTGCAGTACCAGTTTTTCACATTTTTCAAAATGTTCCAAAACCCAAATAATAATCTTTAATTTATGATATTTTAGTCGTCACAAATTACAATTTTATAATGTAGTCAATGTTTATAATTACTGGGCAGTTGGGCGTTTAAACTAATGACATCATAATAAAGTCAAAACCATAATTTTGAGTTGAATTGATTCTGAGTTTAACGTCCCGTTCAGCAGCGAGGCTATGTGAGACGTGGACCTACTGATTAACGTGGAATCCGAACCACATGAACTCCCACCGGGAATCAAGCCCAGGTTTCCCACGCCAAAGGCAAGTACGCTAACTGTTAGCCACGCAGGAGCTCCACCATAATTTTAGTGGGCGTTAAGAAATATCTCGCCAGTGCTTTTACAATAAATAAAATTTTATAAGTATTAAAGATTAGTGGTAAGAGATTTTATAATAACTCTTTTATTTATGAGATATGAGTATTTTGAAAAAAAAAACAACTAAAGAATAGGTTGGCGGAACCACAAAAGACTTTCTTATAAATACATACGCACCTTACTCACCTTTTATAATTGCCATGCTTCGTTCTCCATAAAAACAGAAATTCTCTTTTAGTGATACTTTACACAAGATCATGAAGTGGGTTCAAATTTAATTAAAGGCAAAATACAATACAATAATCCTCAAATATTGCCTCAAGTGAGTTTAAAGATTTCTAAACACTAGTGCGAAACCGGGCTCTGCCGTTGCGATCGATTTACAAGTCTTGAGACGAAAGTAAGAAGGGACTTAGTCACACAGTAAGTAAAAACAATTAATATGCCTGTAACTTTCCCCCAAATGGGTGTATCTTAAAACTAACCTCACCATTATTTTTCTAATTAAATTCTAGCCCGAAATTATGTATCATATTACCCTATTCCCATTTTGAAAACTTGACCTTAATTCAAAATGGTGGATTTCAAGATAGCTGCCATCAAGGTCATATCTACCCTACGACTTCCCCTCAGGACTTATATGTATTCACATGGTTTTTCTTCACTTTTCTTCATTAACGCTCCGTTTACAAAGGGTAGTAAGGGACTTCTGTAGTAATCTCTAATAACCACATCACAACTCTTAAAAGTTATTAAAAAAAAATAGAAAACATGCACCATGGCAAAAATTTGTCATCACAAGTAATGATGCATGCATGCCTTCTATCAACAAAAAAAGTTTCATTGAAATTGGAGCCGAACATTTGAGTGATGTCCCTTGTGGGATGTGATTGAACGTGACGTCAGAGCACATCGCCCCCCTTCCCGGAATTTACGGGAATTAGGTGACCTGAGTGAGCACAAGTGGTGCCAGCTCTCTCCAGCGACCTATCAAGGATCATTGCGTGTATGCCAAGACGTGTCGCCGTTTTTATCCATGCCAAAAGTCGACATACTGACAATTAGGTAGGTAGTCATGATGGTCTGGCTGATGTGTGCGTATATTTTAACTCGTACATTTTGTCTCGACTCGAATTTCGAGACGTCTCGACTCGAATTCGAGTCGAGTCGAGACAGAGACTGTCGAGTCGAGACACGAGTCGAGACAGAAACATATTTTCGAGTCGAGACACGAGTCGAGACAACATTTTCTCGAGACGAGTCGAGACAGGCTTAAATCTCGACTCGACTCGACTCGAATGCATCCCTATATACATTTGACACTAATATCGGCCATTTTGGATTACTTTTACATGTCTCGGTATCCCTCCTGTGAACTCCGGCCCGCAGCTGAATGGGGTGAATTTGGAGGTTAATGCGATCGGAGTTTCACCATTGATCTCAGAAAACGCGAAAACTATTTCACACTAATATCGGTCATTTTGTATTATTTTTTAGTCTCGGTACTCCCCTCCCCCGCAAGTGAATCATGACCCGCATGCACTGGCAGCTGACTTTGAAAGTCATCGCTAATGGAAGTATCATCATTCATCTCAGCGATTGCGAAAACTATGTATTCGACATTAATATCGGTCATTTTCTACTACTTTTGCATATCTTGGTAAACGCCCCTCATTCAAAATTAAAAAAAAAAAAAAAAACGCTTCTTCTTGGTCTAAGGCCTGGGACATGATACTTGTCACTCAAATTTCGTAACTCTTGGACTCTCGTCTGGTCCCCAGGCCGCACACAGGCAATCACAAAGACAGACACGCAGACACACAGACAAACAAACTCTTCCTTTTACTTATATTAGATATGATATACAGGCAAGGATACAAGGAGAGTGTTAAAGGGGTTATACCTCCCCTTGACGCTCAGCTATACACTGTATAAAATGGGCTTCAATCCTACTTTTTCTTTACATTGGGTAAAATGTCAAACTATGCTTTAGCCCCTCCCTCGATCATATATATATGTTTAGAGAGGGAGAGAGAGAGACAGAGATGACTATACACATCAGCAGTGGATTTTGTTTCGGGAGAGGCTTGAGAACGAGTAAGAAATATTTGTGTTGTACGTGCAATGCGAAAAAAATGATCACAAATCTATTTCGGGAGGGGCTTCAGTCCGATAGCCATCCCCTAAATACGCCACTGAACATTAGTCAACCGTTCCCATATTACCTAATACAGCAACGAAAGAAATTTTGAGTAAAGGTCAATCTTAATAGTTGTCTATATCAATATTCGAGACGAGACCGAGACTTTCGAGACTGACCTAAGTCTCGTCTCGGTCTCGTCTCGATTTATAGAGGTCCGTCTCGGTCTCGGTCTCGTCTTGGTAGATAAAAGGCCGTCTCGGTCTCGGTCTCGTCTCGGTATATAAAAGGCCGTCTCAGTCTCGTCTCGATAATTCGAGACGATACCGAGACGAGACCGAGACTAGTCTCGGTCTCGGTACCATCCCTAGTTCATACTGAGTCGGTGGGTCGCAGTGGGTCACGGTGGGTGGTGGGTCGCAGTTGGTCACGGTGGGTGGTGGGTCGCAGCGGGTCACGGTGGGTAGTGGGTCACAGTGGGTCATGGTGGGTGGTGGGTTACAATGGGTCACATGCTGTTGACCCACGACCTACTGACCTACTCGGAAAACTTGTCCCACTTGACGCACTGACCCACTCCATATCTGGAGAGAGGGAGAGAGAAGGAAGAGATTTCAAATATAGAAACAGAGAGGGATACATTCATATATGCAGGTTTAGAATTCGAGATACAAGTGGTCGAACAGCATCCATATTCTGTGGAATGTTGCGATTAGTTTAAAAGTTACAAGAGCGTATCAAGATAAATGATACAACCTGTATATGAAAACTTGTTTGTACTTCCTTACGTATTTTTAGAGACCTAGAATTTTCATAGAAAATATGCAAGCTAGAAATTCAGAAGTAAGCTGATCTCGAAGCACAAGAGACGAAAGTAATGGCATAAATTTAATAATATAAAATAATAGCATAAAACTGACAACAGGTAACACACACAAGGCACAAAGTTCTGATTTGTGACTAGTTTGAGTAATCGAGACTTAGAAAATTGAGGGTGTAAATTGATCTGAAGTTAAAGTTGTTTCCAATGCTCATAGAAAAATGTAATCGACATGTTTATTATTATTATTAATTCTCCATATAAAATGTGTCTGTTTCACATAAGATTTTAACGATGTTTTTGAAATAAATTTTTGTATAACCAAGTATATGAAATTATTAGATCTGCCTCTGGTGTCTCCATACTTTATAAAATACATATAATATTCTAACCAGTGAAGTTTTATTTTATTTTCTCCTCGTATTTCTCTTGATGCTATAATATTTGTACCAAATGTGAAATGAAGAAGCCTTTAAAACGCCACAAGAACAATACTCATCAGTTTCAAAGTCAATAAACGTTATAGTTTACCTTAACCAGGTCAAGGCTTTCTCATTTTCTTATTGGCAGATAAGACACCGACTATGAATAAGTACAAGAGTATGACATCAGTAGCGTGTGTGTAAAACGAGCTAAGTACAAGAAACGAAAATAATTCGAAGGAGACAAGACGGCTGCTATCAAGAGAAAGTCATACTCTCGTGAGAAAGTTCGTGCTCTGAGAATGAACTAATAGTGTCACCTTATGGTTAAAAGAGAGAAAAAGGAAAACATTTCAGATAATTCCTTAGTTTTGTATACTGTCTTTGGAAGTAACTTTTGACTTATCAAATAGGCCCTTTAGAGCGTCAGATTATATTCTAAAATGTCGTATTATTTTCTCACTACTTATATATATATATATATATATATATATATATATATATATATATATATATATATATATATATATATATATATATATATATATATATATATATATATATATATATAGGCCTATATATATATATATATATATAGATAGATAGATAGATAGATAGATAGATAGATAGATATAGATGAAATTATACATAATTTTTAATAATTATAAATAGGTCTTTTTCAGCACGGAATTTAATATACTTTATTAGAATTTCATCATTCACTCGAAAAAGAGAGAGATCAGAATTTTTAAATCTAGTCTTTACAGTAAATCGATTTGCTGAGAAACTTTTATTACTGCTCCCAACTTCTTGTAAAATATGTGATGCCAAAAAGTACTGTATAATAATTCCATGATTAACGTTATGTATTGAGAGATCACGAATGTGGTTTCAGACTAATTGATTAGAATTGAATCGCTGAGTGGAAAAATAGTACAAGTCCAAAATCATCCATTTGGAGATAACTGCAAAACGTAACACTAAAAACATAGTGTGCGTGGGTTTTCTCGGAGTTCTCCCGTTTCCTCCCACTTTCTTCATTCCACCATTTCATTCATTATTCATTATCACCGTCTCCTTTAGCCTAACCGGCATAACCGTGGGACGTAAAACTCAATGATTTCATTTCATTTCATTTACTAAAAACATAGAACTACACGTTGCAATGAAGAACAGTACAAATTGCAAGTCCTCGCGCGTCATAGCAGCTAGCCATGGCGATGAATGAGTGAAAAGCAGTACCTGTCCTGGACTAGTGCTGCTGTTTCTCTCACGTGTAACCCGCCCGGGATAAAATTGAAATCACACAGTTGTGCGATTTTTAATGGTTTTGCAGGCGAGCAAACGGTTCAACATTAAATATAATTATTTCCTTGTTCGAGGACATTCCTATCTCCTTGTGATAGAAATTTTGGAACTATCAAAAGGAACAAAAGGAACATGATCGAATGTACTTGTATCTCCCTCAGGAATATGCAGACATGATCACTGCTAGTAAAAAGCTAAACCTTTTACAGTAAAAACAGTCATGCATGAACATATAGTAAACTTTAAGGATTGGTGGCCTACTGTTTACAAGAAAACAACTAAATCAATAAATAAGGACGATAAGGAGACATTTACTGTATCTGTATACAGCAGGGCCACACTGCAATCCAGGGGCCTACCGGGAAAGTGCTTTCTATGGGGCCCACTCACATGTACGTACTTCCCCTCCCCCGACAATAAAAGGAGTCCGGAAGTGTCATTCGAATCAAGTATGCTGAATAGTCTTAAAATGCAGATTTAAATTTTTTTTAAGGCAGTAATTTCTCTCCTGACACTGACTGATCTGACGTAATGCCCAATACTCCATTCTTCTCTTGCAACTGTACAATCATCTGCACAAGCTTGATTACTTCATATCTCCACCTAAAATAACAATCGCACTTGTGCTATAAACCTTTCATAGTCACCTCTGGTGCACACACAAATACATATATGAAGCATCATCAAAAGTAATTTATAATTTATACAAATGCAACAAGTCTCCATTGTCCTGTATTAACAGCAGAATAGTAGCTAGGGGGATGCGCTAGTGAAGCTGTAGCTCCGGGAGCTGATAGCAAGGAGGTGTTGAACGAGCAAGAAAAAAGAAAAAGTGTTGGAAATAAAGAAACGGTACGTGTAGCACCGAAAAAGTGTTGGTGCCCTATTAAATCGATTTTATTGTGGGATTGCAAAGGAATAAATTTCTTTTTTTTAATTCTTTCTCGCTTTACTCGCAACCCAAATATTTCAATAAGTCACAACAAAATTTTACTTATTACTTAAAGAAAGTTATTATATATGATTTGTAGGGCCCGGGACTTCATGCCCTATAAAATTGTAAAATATGTATGTAAATATGTCATAAAAACTTGAAAAAAATGTCACGAAAATAAAAAAAAGTCAAAAAATGTCATCTCCCCAAAACACAGAAAAAATGAGAATATGAGTACTTAATTTATAAACTCATTTTTAGGGATCATTTTGTGGTTTCATTTTTTGGTATTTTTAAAAATGTTTTATTTTAACTTAGTTGACAGCTACAAAAGGAACATTTTCCAGTTGTGTTTCTAAACAGTTTTTTTTAAAGAAAGTTCTATCGTATTTTTTTAATGTTTTATTTTACTTACTGTTAGCTTATAGTTACAAAAAGGAAGGTTTTTCGTGTTAATTTGAACAGCTTGTAACGAATCTCTAGAACTTGTGATTTCAGTTTCTTTTAGTTGAACACACACAAACACAAATGGAGAGAATGTATATATTTCAATGTCATACTATCTATAGACTTGAAAATGAAAAATAAAGATCGCACAATTCAATAGCCAAAAGTAATTTTGAGCATTGTAATGTGACACGAAGACCTTCTTCAGATTCTCTTCTGCCAAACTTCGCATATTATATTATCTACAAGCAACGACTTGTAGCGTGAGAATGTACCCCTATGCTTAAAATAAAAAATAAAATAAAATAAAATAAAAAATATATGCGCGTATACCATAACTCACGATTTTTCACATTTATTCCATTTTCCTTACGTTTACGAGTAAAATTCAGTTATTATTATGTGGATATAAAGGAGATATTTCCAAAAAAAAAATAATAAAATAATAAAACTATAAGCAAAAAAAAATCATGCTCGGTTTTGTGCATCCTGGCAATCATGCTTTTGAGGGATTTTTACAGTAGCAAAGCATGATGCAAAAGGAAATTAATAATAGACAGTGAACAAGCTGGCGGAAGGAACTAGAAAGTGGAGTAAAATATTGAATTTATTGGTTTAAACCTAACGTCTAGGATGTCTGCCAAATATAAATTAGATTCTGTAACCAAGATGTCGTACGAAAGTATAGAATCAAACAGGAAAAAATTCTTATTTTAAGGTTCGAAGCGATACGCACCATGGTTATGAGCATTATTAGTTAACAAAGAGAGAACAAATAGAAAGTAGTCTCCGTGGTTAGGTGGGTAGAGTGGTGGACTAGTAGTCCTTAGACTATTTTGACACCAGATCGAATCCTATGCCATCCCATCTTTTTTTCTTTTTCCTTTTTTTTTTACAAAACATTATAGGAAGTGTATAATTTTGATGTTAATAAGAAACGAAACAATATAATAAGGAAATAACTTATTGATAGTATTTTTTAATCACGTATTTATTCAGGATTAGAGTACTATTCGTAACAGTGGTTGTTTTCAGTTTATGCTGTTGTATAGCTTCTCTCATCCTCTTTTCTTAGAAAAAGAGCAATTTTGTCTCCAATAAAGTGTGAAATATATATACAGACACAGACATCTTACTACCAAACGTGATTTATAGTGATGAAATGGACAAGTTTACCGTTATTAAAAAAGAGACATATAGCAAATTATTGGAAGTTGCTTTTCTCTAGCTTTTCAGCATGTTAAAAATATATTTTCTTTATGAGACCATACTTTATAAGGCAAGATGTGCGATCATACCCACAAACTTAGCTAAAGAATGAAAGCTGATTTTTTGCACAAATATATTGCAGGTTTAGTTGCGTGAATCACCAATATACTATGGTCTCGCTTATCCGAACTTGGTTTATTCCACACATATCATTGCAGGTAAAAAAGAGCATCTATTGGCAAGAAGAACTGCAAATTGTGGTCTTAGACTGTTTCTTGATGCCCTGGACTCTATCGCCTAGCACGTCCGTTTACACCATGACTCATATGTCTATCATTCAGTGCAGGCACGTATCCAGGTTTTCTTTTCAGAGGGGGCCAAACACGAATCCTCGTAAGCACGCAATTCTAATGTTTCAAAAATATCAATAAAATATTAACAATAATAATTCGTTGGGTTAAAATTAGAAAAAAAAACTTTGAGGCATAACTCCTCATAACAATTGATTGGTAATCATGAAAACATTCTTTTTTTTTTTTAGCGGGCAGGCTTGCTCGGTTTAGTGCGTCTTCGGGGACACGTTTGGATGCAGTAGTGATGTTCTTCCGGGTTCATAAATCCAGGGTGCTTTTCTTCCTCGTAGCTTACATACGGTTTCTTATAGGTAAATGAATGGTTGATGAGGCAAAACACCAGGGACGTAGTAAAGGGGTGGGTTCTGGGGGTCCGGACTCCCCAATTTCTTCCAACTATTTTAACCTATGGAGGTGACTGTGCATAATACATGCAAATCGATATGAATTTAATAGAAACACTTTGAAAACAGTGCAACGTAATGGATTAACAGACGTTGAACCACCTTTGCCCTTAGAACAGATCTAATACGATGTAAAATGGAGTCTTGAAGATCGTAAATGGTAACAAGTAAAATATCACACTACCTCGCTTACAGTGCATCATTATGCTCCTTGAGAGAGGATGTAGGCAGAAATCTGCACCGGATTCGTGTATCCTAAACGGATGTTCTGATCCGTTGATTGGGCAGATGTCCAACTTCATCCTGATGTCCTTCAAACCATGCATCAACAGTTTAAGCTATGTTAATAGACCCATTATCATCTTAAAATATGGCGTTATTCCAACAACAATATTTAGACCATAAGATACACATAGTCCTATAGAATGGCGACATAATCACGGGCAGTGACGTCACCGATAAGTGTCAGCACAGAATCCTCTGAAAACCCCGATATTGCGACCCCTTAGTATCAGAGAGTCATTTCATCTTTGGGCAGAGGCACTACAGGTCATAAGTTTTCTTGGGCATCCGACACATATAAACACTACGCGTGCCTTGAAATAAGGTGAAAGATGACTCATTAAACCATATCACACGTTTGCAGTCATCAGAAATCCATGTTGCATGTTCGCGGCGCCATTGACGTTTTGCTAAGCTGCTATGGTCCTTTATCAACGGTTTCGCTCGTGCAACCCGACTCCGTATTTCCATGTCCATGTAACTCGCAGCGAACTGTGATTGAGAAGACAGGTTTTGGGAGGTGCTGCTAGAGTTCTTCCGTCTCTTATACTCCAGTCGCATGATAATTTAGAGCGATGATCCGTTTTAATGCCCTGAGAGAACTGTCAATGAAAGGTTTCTTCGAACTCCGTTCCTCTTAGCCGATGTGGTTTTGTCGTGTTTGTAGCCCTTTGACACTGTCCTTCGTTACACACCCAACATACTTGCCACCTTTGTCTCGTCGGACTACATAACCGACCGCAACAATACCTTTCGAAATCACAGAGGTCGCTTACTATCACCGTCTGCTTAGATCACTGAACACTGAGATTTTACTGCTTCTCTCATAGTACTGAGAGTGGTCTAGCACACCGCGACCAACTGATCGCTAACTATCCGTTGGCAATCAGACATCTGGCGTGTTTCCATTAAATTGATAATGGTATGTAGGTGTAATGTTCAACGTTATTTTAAAATCTTGAAGATCAACATTGCTTTTATGAAAGTGTATAAAATTTCTCAACGGATATACTAGTAAACGTTGCACACAGAAAATAGCAGCAGGCATTTCCTGATTACTTAACCATCTAAATGAATGTTTTCACTTAGAAACATCTCGTCTATTCGCGTTGTCTAGGACTAAAAAAAAATTGGGATCAATAATGAAGATGAGACTTACATATCAAATATTGTAACAAAAGAAACACTGATCAAAGCTTTAACACACAATGTATTTTAAACTATAATATTTAACGGTTTCGGATATCTAACATATCCTTCCTCAGTCACTATAGAACTCTCTCATGCAGCCCCGCGTGTATGATTTTCCATGCACAAACAATATATTCCAAGTTTGTTGTGTTCGTTCTATAGGTGTGTTTGTAATTAGATGCATATGGCGTAGAAGTCAAAATTTAATGTCAACGCCACGTATATGCAAAATCGATATGAATTTAATAGAAACACTTTGAAAACAGTGCAACGTAATGGATTAACAGACGTTGAACCACCTTTGCCCTTAGAACAGATCTAATACGATGTAAAATGGAGTCTTGAAGATCGTAAATGGTAACAAGTAAAATATCACACTACCTCGCTTACAGTGCATCATTATGCTCCTTGAGAGAGGATGTAGGCAGAAATCTGCACCGGATTCGTGTATCCTAAACGGATGTTCTGATCCGTTGATTGGGCAGATGTCCAACTTCATCCTGATGTCCTTCAAACCATGCATCAACAGTTTAAGCTATGTTAATAGACCCATTATCATCTTAAAATATGGCGTTATTCCAACAACAATATTTAGACCATAAGATACACATAGTCCTATAGAATGGCGACATAATCACGGGCAGTGACGTCACCGATAAGTGTCAGCACAGAATCCTCTGAAAACCCCGATATTGCGACCCCTTAGTATCAGAGAGTCATTTCATCTTTGGGCAGAGGCACTACAAGTCATAAGTTTTCTTGGGCATCCGACACATATAAACACTACGCGTGCCTTGAAATAAGGTGAAAGATGACTCATTAAACCATATCACACGTTTGCAGTCATCAGAAATCCATGTTGCATGTTCGCGGCGCCATTGACGTTTTGCTAAGCTGCTATGGTCCTTTATCAACGGTTTCGCTCGTGCAACCCGACTCCGTATTTCCATGTCCATGTAACTCGCAGCGAACTGTGATTGAGAAGACAGGTTTTGGGAGGTGCTGCTAGAGTTCTTCCGTCTCTTATACTCCAGTCGCATGATAATTTAGAGCGATGATCCGTTTTAATGCCCTGAGAGAACTGTCAATGAAAGGTTTCTTCGAACTCCGTTCCTCTTAGCCGATGTGGTTTTGTCGTGTTTGTAGCCCTTTGACACTGTCCTTCGTTACACACCCAACATACTTGCCACCTTTGTCTCGTCGGACTACATAACCGACCGCAACAATACCTTTCGAAATCACAGAGGTCGCTTACTATCACCGTCTGCTTAGATCACTGAACACTGAGATTTTACTGCTTCTCTCATAGTACTGAGAGTGGTCTAGCACACCGCGACCAACTGATCGCTAACTATCCGTTGGCAATCAGACATCTGGCGTGTTTCCATTAAATTGATAATGGTATGTAGGTGTAATGTTCAACGTTATTTTAAAATCTTGAAGATCAACATTGCTTTTATGAAAGTGTATAAAATTTCTCAACGGATATACTAGTAAACGTTGCACACAGAAAATAGCAGCAGGCATTTCCTGATTACTTAACCATCTAAATGAATGTTTTCACTTAGAAACATCTCGTCTATTCGCGTTGTCTAGGACTAAAAAAAAATTGGGATCAATAATGAAGATGAGACTTACATATCAAATATTGTAACAAAAGAAACACTGATCAAAGCTTTAACACACAATGTATTTTAAACTATAATATTTAACGGTTTCGGATATCTAACATATCCTTCCTCAGTCACTATAGAACTCTCTCATGCAGCCCCGCGTGTATGATTTTCCATGCACAAACAATATATTCCAAGTTTGTTGTGTTCGTTCTATAGGTGTGTTTGTAATTAGATGCATATGGCGTAGAAGTCAAAATTTAATGTCAACGCCACGTATATGCAAAACCATAGAAAAAGAAATTTATGAACAAAGACATTTATGGCGCTAAAACAAAGGGCAAAAATAAGAATTACTGGAGGATTGTTGTCCGTGGTGCACAGGTGATAACGGTTAACAGTTTTAAATTTAAACAAATAGAGTTTTAATTAAGCACGAATTTAACTTACAGCGTACATTGGGGAAGGCTCAGGAGTTCGCTGGGATCGTTTCAATTTTGAATCCTGTGAAATGCACTACAAACCTGTCCGCAAGCCCCCCATAACGTTCAACAGATATTCTGTTCTAATGTTCATTTCAATGCAAACCTATATAGACCTACGCACTTCAATACTAAACGAAGGTGAAGACAATCCGTGATTTGCAGTATTAAACACTCTCACCCACTGAATTCTCCTAACATATCTCCCAGCGATTGAAACGTCTTTTTTATATCTTAATCACTTCCTAGTAGGTTAGTTTTACCTAGAGACCATTGATTAACCTGGTATTGTATGTTTCACTTTTTATCTTTGGAGGTGACAGTCATCGGTTGGACATTTCACTCGCAAATACCTAATAACAACGTTTCTTCGATAATTTCGTAATATTCTATTATTTCTTTGTACTATTGATTTGCTTGGTTAGGCTTGTTTAAACACTTTTTTCTTTGCAAAGACGTACCATAACGTTGGATAAAAATACACTAGCTCTCACCGGGAATCAAATCCAGAACCAATGCACTTGAACCATTTGGCTACAACAGGCACGTTTAAAAACAACTTTCGATTTTGTTAGGAAAATTGTGATTAGGTGTAACATTTAAGAATGGGCACGGATGAAAGGCACTGACTTTTCTCGCTCGAATTTCTTAAACTGACTCGTGTTAGGCTGCAGCTATTACTGAAACATTTATTTGGGACATGCGAATAAAATAATGTATTTTGGAAAACTTTGCTCGAAGCAACTTAGGTCAAAAAGTAAAGTACTCATTGGTCATATTTCCGTTAGAAATAACTTATGCCATATATTAGAATTATTAAGGAAATAATTGTATGTTAACTATGAGCAAAAGTGTCTGAGTACTCTCTGAGAAAACCAGTCAAGAAAGTCAAAAGTCAAATACCAAGAATAAACTATACCTTGTGGATCTTTTCAGGACAAACGAGTTATATGCTATTTATGAAATACGAACGAAATTGCCTGAGTCGTTCTCGACAAAATCATAGAATAAAACTTAGTCCGAAATGTGATATACCACTTCTAGATTTTCAGGATGATGGAATTATACCATATCGTTAGGTAATTTATGTATCATTTATTTATGAAATATGAACAAAATTGCGTCAGGCGTTAAAGCGAAAATCGTCAGAGGTAAGCTCACCTTAAGAGTAAACTACTCCTTCTGAATGTTTACATGACGAACGAGTTGTGTCATATTGTTAGGTTATTAATGATACATTTATTTATGAAGTGAGATTGAGAAAATTTTTCGAAAAATACGCATCCCTTAGAGTAAATTACACCTTATGTATTTTTTTTTCAGAGCAATGATTCATACTACGGTGAAGGGTCATTAATAAAATATATATAGTTTTAAAAAAATAAGCAAAATCTTTACAGCTGTTTTTAAGACAATTTAATTATTTTAAATGTTCATCCTACAGTAAATTACCCTTATTTTTAGCTGTCGAAGGGTACATGATTCGAAACGATAATGTGTTTTAAAAACTTCATGTGTAGAATTCGGTCAAGATGCTTTGGACAGTGTGGCCTCTATTTGAGTGCATGTAAAAGCGTGACGAACCGACAGGCGAACAGATGGACAGACATCGAAAAATCCATTTTTCGATATGTGGCGGTGTGAAACTTGAATTTATTGAAATGTCGAATTCGATTTTTATCACTATCAGTACAGTGTTTTCTTTCGTAGCTCGAACGTAAAAACGAATAGGCCTACATCAATACGTAAGGTGGATAATTTGTAATCAATAAAATTTACTGAATTACGTTTAATGTGTTGTCATGCTAGAAGAAAGCTTATGCCTATTTGTTATATCGTTTTAATATCAGTTTTTCACGCTACTGTCTATAATGCGAAAATATGGCTTGGAAACATTCTTGTTCGGCATACATAGATCTGTATAATCTAGTTTTGTTTAACGAAAGCATTCCTTATTCCTTAAACAGACATAAGATTGCATTTCTTGAATTTGTGGATATGAAAAAAGAGAAAGTCAATACTCTAGAAAGAAAGAAAAACACAAGCGCGCACACACACACACACACACACACACAAAAACTACAATTTGACATCAGCTTTTTTTCCTTCTTCCTTTTTTCATGACAGCAAGCTATTCTACTTCACTCGATGACGTCATGTTTGGTGCTAACAAGGGGTAAGACTGGAAAGACTGTGAAGGTCGCGTATCTTCTTTTTCCTGTTCCTAACACACAAATCCGAAGTAAGTTGGTCTGATGTTCAAGAACGGGCAGGGGAGAAGTAAACATACAACACCATAAACTGAAAACAATCGCTGTTACAAATAGTATTCAAATGCTGAATAAATATGTCGATTAAAGGATACTATCAGTAAGTTATTTCCTTATTATATTGTTTCGGTTCTTATTAACATCAAAATTATACACTTTCTACAATGTTTTGTAAAAAAAAAAAGATGGGATGGGATAGCATGGGATTCGATCTGGTGTCAAAATAGTTTAAGAATTACTAGCTCGCTATTCTACCCACCTAACCGCGGAGACTACTTTCTGTTTGTTCTCTCTTTCTTAACTAATAATGCTCATAACCATGGTGCGTATCGCTTTGAACCTTAAAATAAGAGTTTTCCTGCTTGATTCTATATTTTCGTACGACATCTTGGTTACAGAAGCTAATTTATATTTCCCAGACAATCTAGACATTAGGTTTAAACCAATAAATTCGATATTTTACCCCACTTTCCAGTTCTTTCCGCCAGCTTGTTCACTGTCTATTGCCAATTTCTTTTTGCATCATGCTTTGCTACTGCAAAAATCCCTCAAAAGTATGATTGCCAGCATGCACAAAACCGAGCATAATTTTGTTTTTTGCTTATATTTTTATTTTATTATGTTTCTTGGAAATATCTCCTTAGCTGTATAGCTTTCTATTATCTCCACATACTAATAACTGAATTTTACTCATAAACATAAGGAAAATGGAATAAATGCGAAAAATTGTGAGTTACAGTGCACGTGCATTTTTTGAGCATGTAGGTACGTTTCACATAGCACGAAGTCGAAGGAGAAAACCACAAATATATTGTATGTACAGGTGTTAAATCTTCTTCAACATTTTTGAGAATTAATTCTCCGTCACCACTCAGAACAGCGCCGATGTTGGTGAAAGTTCCATACTCAGGATTACTGTTCAGGATGGCAGTGAACTTGTCTTTCACAAAAACTGCTGTTGGTGCCTTTGCTGTTGACAACTTTGTTCTAACATCTTCTATGGTTTCAAAACAGTCTTGACCAATGAGACCATTTGTCTCCAATCGCTCAATGGATGACACCAGAAACACAAAATTTGCAGAAATGTACACAATATCATCTTTTAATTTAATATCATTAAGCAATTCCTAAACAACACTAATACATGTTGCATCTTCAGTTTGAAATCCTGCAACTATTTCGGCAAGAATATTATATTGGCGTATTATTATTGAATTGCTTTAAGCCATGTTCTTCACCGTGTCACCACCGGCTGTGGTGGCAAAGCAATATTCGTCGCCGTCTCCTTTATAACCTGGCATCGTGATGGACACTTGAAGAAAATTTTCTTCATATTTGACACAAAGCGATCTACGTTGGGGTATTTTCCTCTAATTTCTTCACATAGTCTGTGGACTCAGTGTGCCAGACAGGTGATGTGAATCATTTTCGGATATAGAACTTTCAAGGCTTTTGCTGCTTTCACCATATACCTGTAACTGCATCCGTTACAAATACGAGAAGCCTGTCACAAGGAACGCCTTCTGTAAAAAAACACCTGCATTGCGTTTCCAATACAGGCAACGATTGTAGAATGGTTAACCTTCTCCAACTGCTGAATATGCACAAGGAAAATGTCTGTAGCCTGTTCCGGTTCCAAAATACCAAGCACAACATTGGCTATATAACGTCCCCAACAGTCTGTCGTTTCGTCCACTGATAATCATTTTATTTTACACTTTCTTCCGGATGTTACACATAGTTTCACAATAGACATTTTCCACATAGGCCTTCCTAAGTGTGGATTCGTGAGGGATTTCCTTATCGCAGTACTTCTTCAAAAACTCACGAAGATTAAGGTTGTTTTCCAACTTCCACAGAGGGATATCAGATACGATAAATGATTTACACAGGTCCTTGGAGAAAGATTACCTTCGACTGCTCTGGGACGATGTCACATGCTGAAGTAGCGTTTGTGATTTGGCTATCTTCCTACACACATTTCTTTTATGCTTTGTCGTATCTAAATGTTGCAATACAGATCTCTTCGAATATCCCACACTGGATTCACAGAATTTACAGAACAATATCCGGTCATCTGTACAGAACACATCGCTCCCAAATTCTGCAACGTATGCTCTCAACTTCAACGAAGCAGATTGCTTCACAGGAGGCATTCTCTACACTTGCTCCATTGCACGCCTGGCTAAAACTACTGTTGATTTTGGCTGACGTGAAAATAACCATTTTTCAGCACAAAATGCCAATTTGTTTGTTTTTGTTAAAAGGAAAACTGTAAAGAAAAAAAGAAGAGTTGTGATTGACGTGCGCACGTTAAACAATGACCAGAGTGTTTTTTTGTTTTTTAAATGATTTTCGACATTATAACGCAAGCGGTATTATTTATCCTGTACTGAATTTTAACCTGGTAGAAAACCAAGTGCGTTTCGCATAGTTTGATGCAAGTTCAATCGACCACAGCGAGAACGTGGATTTTATTACTTAGGCAAGATGACAAGAAGTAATTGACACTTGGACAAAACAACAGATAACTGATGAGGCAACATTTCTCTGGATTTTGAGTTGTTCGACATTGAGGACAAAAATATTTTATGCCTTGTGAAAATTTTATCCTCTGTGACCATCAGTATCGCTTCCATTTTTCTACAGTTTTCAAAACATTGCGGAGTTTAAAATTAATATAAAATTTATTAGCACATTTTCGATTAATTCAATGCATAGATGTCTCCTGAAAGTGAAAGTATCTGTTGTTTGAACCAGACATGAAAACAAGAGCTTTGTGGACAACAAATTTGTAAATTTAATGTTCTTAGATTTCCTTTCAATGCCCGATTGAGGAGGAAGTTGGAAGTACAAGCTTTCTCACCCCTTTTTGAGTACTCATGATTTGATGTAACCAAACTGTTCGCTTTTGCAATTTGTAGGTAAAAAGAGAAAAACAAAATCGTGTTTCCAGTTCATTACGCAGTTCATATACAGTTCACCTTTTCCTTCCATCCAACGCAAGCTGCTTCAGATACCTTAGAGTTGTATTTGTTTAAAAGAATTAATTGCTCTTTATGCAGGCTCTGATTACAACCTTTATTATTAAGACTAGAATGCAGGTTCCATCAGATATCTAAACAATTACTGTGAAGAATTCGAGCAGTGCTGATTAAAGTCTTTCTAGCACTTCTGCTGTTTAGAACATTGCTCAATCTAGTAGGAGAAAATAGAAAAAGAGAGAAGCAAGGATGGCTATTTTGCAATCAAGACCTCTTCGGGCTCTGACTCGCTATCTCCATTGTAATTCATGTTCGCTATTCTCAATGAGAATCGCACTAGAACTTGCTTGCAGTAGTTCGAGCTTAGGCTCGCTATTCACAGTGAGATAATCGCAAGCTCTAACTCGCACTCACTTACCTCAGTAAGTTCACGTCATCTCACTATAGTTGCAAACGGAATAAAAGCATGAGCATTACAAGGCTACGTTTGTTCTGAACTTGTAGAGAAACGTGCATCGTCACTCGCCTAATAGTCTGATTTCCAGAGGAACAGGAAGGAACAAAAGTTCTAGTAACTTGCCAATATGGAACAAAGAAAGTTCGTATGGTCATGAAGTTTCTGTTGAATAAGGAACTAAACCTGTGACAGGTATGTGATTGGGTGACTCGCCACCATTACTTGCCATTGTTAATTAGTGGATAACACTGTTCAAGCTTTGGACGGGACAGTGTTGAAAATAACCCCACAGTAGACGTGTGCCAACCACTATCACGCCAGAAACAATCCGAAAAATTCGCGATATGGTGCTGGTTGACTGACGGTTGGAAGTGCGTGATATAGTTCACCCAGTGGGGACTTCAAGGGACCGGACACACTACATTCTCACTGAAGAACTGGGCATGGGGACACATTTGATGCAATGGGTGCCCCGCCAGTTCTCACCGGAAAGTTCTGCCTTGGGACAGACTTCGCTCTCAAGTGGAAACTGGAAGAACTTCGCTACCAAGTGGCCCCCCACTCGGTATTCGTCTGATTTTGCCCCCAGTGACTTTCATTTATTTCCAAACTTTAAGAATTCTTTGTGGCAAGAAATTCCACTCTAATAAAAAAAATCATTTCCACATTGATAGGTTATTTGCAATTCTGAATAGTGGACATATTCTCCTAGTGCCAAAGTATTGGAAGGCTGTTAACCTAAATATATTAACCTTTGGGAAGATTATGTTGAAAAATAAATCGTCAATCACTCTGGTATTGTGTTTCTTTCTATACGATTCTTGGAACTTTCCAAACAACTTACGTACAGGGAAGCTTTTCTTTGATTAGTATAATCATTTAGTAGACCAGAAAAAGTAAACCAGAGAAAGTAAAATGTAGAGCAGATTTCATTAGTAGACCAGAAAAAGTAAAATGTAAATTTTCTAAGTTAAAATTTTCAGAAATTTTCAAGCGTCACGTCACGTTATTCATGTCAAACAACATATGGTATCCTTTACTAATCAACCATAGATCAAAAGTACCGCTATAACACCGTTTAAAATTTTCCCTTCTTTAAAATTTTTCGGAATTTCGTCTTACGTTTTCCCGGAAATTCGAGTGCTTAATTTCACACAATTGAAAGAATTCTAGGCTATCTTCATTAATAATCAAAATAACATTAGTAGAAAGATTTTACAAAATTGAAAATTTTCATTATTGATTTTACTACTCGAAGTAAATCCCAGTTCATGTACTAGGCAGAACTAGTGATAAAGTTTAAAAGTAAAATTGTTTCAGGATAATGGATACATTCTAGATGTAGGTAAAAAGAAAACAAAAAATACTTGATTTTAGTTTAATGTATCTTACTATACAGAAGATGTACTTGTTTATAAGATGAAGGAAGATATGAAGTTTTGTATAAACTTTAATAACAGTGTGAACACTTGTCATAAAGCCCATGGTAATGCAAATTTTGTTAGGGTAGTGCTTTCAATGAGACAAAACAGCCCACGTCCCGAGAATTCAATTCACAATACAAGACAGTGAAAATTTCTCGCACACAGACGGGAAGACTTTAAGAGGGGGCGTAGTTTGAACATTCTGTCTGTCTGAGTCTGTGAAGTTAAACCCAGAAAGTGTGCGTAATTTCGAAATAAAAGATTGCTCTGAACACAATAGAAGTTGTGAAACAAATGTAAAGAAATTTGAAATCAGAGAAATTAACGGAGAATCACAGGAATGTTTAGAGTGTAAAGTAATAATGGAAAAGGTGTATTTTTCTATAAATAACAGTACAGACGTTCGTCATAGAGAGATTAGCATGTTATTAAGGAATAGGAAAGATTAAATTAGATAAATATATATTTGACGAGACGAACGCGATATTTCGAGATTTGTAGACATAAGTGCTGGTACAATGCCCAGCAATAATATTATTGTACTTCCTGAAGTAGAAGTAGTTTTGTTTGATAAGTGCATATATGGGCTACTTGATAGAGGGCCTCTATCAGGGCCTCTATCACAGGTTTAGTTCCTTATTCAACAGAAACTTCATGACCATACGAACTTTCTTTGTTCCATATTGGCAAGTTACTAGAACTTTTGTTCCTTCCTGTTCCTCTGGAAATCAGACTATTAGGCGAGTGACGATGCACGTTTCTCTACAAGTTCAGAACAAACGTAGCCTTGTAATGCTCATGCTTTTATTCCGTTTGCAACTATAGTGAGATGACGTGAACTTACTGAGGTAAGTGAGTGCGAGTTAGAGCTTGCGATTATCTCACTGTGAATAGCGAGCCTAAGCTCGAACTACTGCAAGCAAGTTCTAGTGCGATTCTCATTGAGAATAGCGAACATGAATTACAATGGAGATAGCGAGTCAGAGCCCGAAGAGGTCTTGATTGCAAAATAGCCATCCTTGCTTCTCTCTTTTTCTATTTTCTCCTACTAGATTGAGCAATGTTCTAAACAGCAGAAGTGCTAGAAAGACTTTAATCAGCACTGCTCGAATTCTTCACAGTAATTGTTTAGATATCTGATGGAACCTGCATTCTAGTCTTAATAATAAAGGTTGTAATCAGAGCCTGCATAAAGAGCAATTAATTCTTTTAAACAAATACAACTCTAAGGTATCTGAAGCAGCTTGCGTTGGATGGAAGGAAAAGGTGAACTGTATATGAACTGCGTAATGAACTGGAAACACGATTTTGTTTTTCTCTTTTTACCTACAAATTGCAAAAGCGAACAGTTTGGTTACATCAAATCATGAGTACTCAAAAAGGGGTGAGAAAGCTTGTACTTCCAACTTCCTCCTCAATCGGGCATTGAAAAGGAAATCTAAGAACATTAAATTTACAAATTTGTTGTCCACAAAGCTCTTGTTTTCATGTCTGGTTCAAACAACAGATACTTTCACTTTCAGGAGACATCTATGCATTGAATTAATCGAAAATGTGCTAATAAATTTTATATTAATTTTAAACTCCGCAATGTTTTGAAAACTGTAGAAAAATGGAAGCGATACTGATGGTCACAGAGGATAAAATTTTCACAAGGCATAAAATATTTTTGTCCTCAATGTCGAACAACTCAAAATCCAGAGAAATGTTGCCTCATCAGTTATCTGTTGTTTTGTCCAAGTGTCAATTGCCTCTTGTCATCTTGCCTAAGTAATAAAATCCGCGTTCTCGCTGTGGTCGATTGAACTTGCATCAAACTATGCGAAACGCACTTGGTTTTCTACCAGGTTAAAATTCAGTACGGGATAAATAATACCACTTGCGTTATAATGTCGAAAATCATTTAAAAAACAAAAAAACACTCTGGTCATTGTTTAACGTGCGCACGTCAATCACAACTCTTCTTTTTTTCTTTACAGTTTTCCTTTTAACAAAAACAAACAAATTGGCATTTTGTGCTGAAAAATGGTTATTTTCACGTCAGCCAAAATCAACAGTAGTTTTAGCCAGGCGTGCAATGGAGCAAGTGTAGAGAATGCCTCCTGTGAAGCAATCTGCTTCGTTGAAGTTGAGAGCATACGTTGCAGAATTTGGGAGCGATGTGTTCTGTACAGATGACCGGATATTGTTCTGTAAATTCTGTGAATCCAGTGTGGGATATTCGAAGAGATCTGTATTGCAACATTTAGATACGACAAAGCATAAAAGAAATGTGTGTAGGAAGATAGCCAAATCACAAACGCTACTTCAGCATGTGACATCGTCCCAGAGCAGTCGAAGGTAATCTTTCTCCAAGGACCTGTGTAAATCATTTATCGTATCTGATATCCCTCTGTGGAAGTTGGAAAACAACCTTAATCTTCGTGAGTTTTTGAAGAAGTACTGCGATAAGGAAATCCCTCACGAATCCACACTTAGGAAGGCCTATGTGGAAAATGTCTATTGTGAAACTATGTGTAACATCCGGAAGAAAGTGTAAAATAAAATGATTATCAGTGGACGAAACGACAGACTGTTGGGGACGTTATATAGCCAATGTTATGCTTGGTATTTTGGAACCGGAACAGGCTGCAGACATTTTCCTTGTGCATATTTAGCAGTTGGAGAAGGTTAACCATTCTACAATCGTTGCCTGTATTGGAAACGCAATGCAGGTGTTTTTTTTACAGAAGGCGTTCCTTGTGACAGGCTTCTCGTATTTGTAACGGATGCAGTTACAGGTATATGGTGAAAGCAGCAAAAGCCTTGAAAGTTCTATATCCGAAAATGATTCACATCACCTGTCTGGCACACGGAGTCCACAGACTATGTGAAGAAATTAGAGGAAAATACCCCAACGTAGATCGCTTTGTGTCAAATATGAAGAAAAATTTTCTTCAAGTGTCCATCACGATGCCAGGTTATAAAGGAGACGGCGACGAATATTGCTTTGCCACCACAGCAGGTGGTGACACGGTGAAGAACATGGCTTAAAGCAATTCAATAATAATAATAATGATTAAGATATAAAAAAGATGTTTCAATCGCTGGGAGATATGTTAGGAGAATTCAATGGGTGAGAGTGTTTAATACTGCAAATCACGGATTGTCTTCACCTTCGTTTAGTATTGAAGTGCGTAGGTCTATATAGGTTTGCATTGAAATGAACATTAGAACAGAATATCTGTTGAACGTTATGGGGGGCTTGCGGACAGGTTTGTAGTGCATTTCACAGGATTCAAAATTGAAACGATCCCAGCGAACTCCTGAGCCTTTTCCAATGTACGCTATAAGTTAAATTCGTGCTTAATTAAAACTCTATTTGTTTAAATTTAAAACTGTTAACCGTTATCACCTGTGCACCACGAACAACAATCCTCCAGTAATTCTTATTTTTGCCCTTTGTTTTAGCGCCATAAATGTCTTTGTTCATAAATTTCTTTGCCTATGGTTTTGCATATACGTGGCGTTGACATTAAATTTTGACTTCTACGCCATATGCATCTAATTACAAACACACCTATAGAACGAACACAACAAACTTGGAATATATTGTTTGTGCATGGAAAATCATACATGGATCACTTAGGCAAATATACTTTTTCTAGTCTAAATTTATATATTCTAACATGAACATAATCACCACAACTAAATTCACAACATCAATTCCTTTTACTTAATTTATCTCCGTATAACGTATTCTATACTCTATTTACATGGGAATCACTTGGTTTAGTCTGATGTAACTGTTGTGTTCTTTGCATCTGGCTTCAATGGTTCGTCCTGTTTGTCCAATATACGACTTACCACATTCACATGGAATGCGGTAAACTCCAGGAGTTCGGAGGCCAAGGTCGTCTTTGGTTGATCGTATTAAGTTTTTTTATTTTCGCTGGAGGCTTGTGTATTGTCCAATCATATCCCGCCATTTTAAGCACCAATCAGAAGCCGCCATTTCAACCACCAATCAGAAGAGTCCAATCATACATACATGAGTATATATATATTCCATACACTCCATTGCACCATCATATTCGCCTAAAGATGAGGACGATGTCAGCCCTCGAAACGTCGCAAGATATAACAGTATTCACCTGGCTGCTAGCCCGAGAAGACCTGTTCACAATACGTCGCCAGGAAAGCTTCAATAGATACCTATACCATGTTTATTTTGTATACAGATTCAGAAAAATATCGTATCTTACGCCCTCCTTGCTAAGAAACGCAACTTGATCTCATTTTTATTTAATAGCAGGAGAGCTTTTTAAATGAGGTGTCACAGTCAACGTCCAGAGTGGAACGGCAAATATCGCGCTGAGTGATCTTTTAATAGTATTTTGATTGTGTTAAAACAATTTTGAAATTGTATATAAATTAATTTGGAAATAATAAGTATTTTAAAATGTTATCGTTTGAACTTTTCTGTATTTAATATCGGATATTGTTGCTATATATCACAGTGGTGTTTTCGTATCACCTAAAGATTGATACTGTATAATATCACTATAAATAAAAATTATATGTGAATATCCAATATCTACATATGGTTGTTTAAATCCACGACGGTGAAAAATGAGATCTGAGTTCTCAGAGGAACCTAAATAACCTATTCTACGCAATCACTACATTCACCTGTAGAATATCTGAGAAAGTAACTCTTACAAATCTTAATTCTTTATTTAATTCAAATTTTAAATTGTGAATTGTTGGATAATTTCCAATAACGATTTTACTTTTCATAATTTCTGTATCTTTTATTTCATACAATATAACATTTTCACCTCCGGTAACATTACAACAAACGAACGTGATTCTGATAAGCGAATATTAATTTTTAATTGATTAATAAAATGTGTCCAACTATTATAGGATAAACATTCACACTTCCGTTTGAAATATTTGTAATGTAAAAACTTTGAATGTTTTCAGAAATCATTTTTATATGGTTAAGTGTCAACTTTGAAGTCCCAAAATAAATAGTAATTTTAACTCGGGTTAATCTTTTAAGTTTACCTGTACCGTATTAAAATATCTCTTTTCAAGTTTAACATTGTGTGGTATATAAAACAAAACATATTACATGTCCATGTTCCATATTATACGCAGTAAATTTTCGAACTATTGATCAGATATTTTTATGCCGTTGTACATTATCAACAAATATGTTAATTAGATTTGGTATATTATAATCTAAATCACATGGAAATAACTTTCCATGTGTTAATATTATATCTTCCACATTTGAGATTTTGGAATACACTAAACGTTTAATTTGTTTTATTTTCAATAAATCTTAAAGTGTACTGTGATAGTGGTGTAATACGAATTGTACAATGATAGGTTAACTTTAAAGAATATTTCATTTTTATTTCTATAATATTTTAACATTCGAACATTTTAGGAATCATATCTAAATTGGTTTGAACATATGAATGTTCATATATCCAGGTGTTATCTTAACATCATAACATCCAAGTTATAATCAATAACATTATTAATTATAATTTCTTCGTTTTCACCTATACTATAAGAAATTCATGGAATATTAATTTATGTTAACGCAGCACCTCATTTCCCTTCACTTAAATCAATAGGCTCTGCCAGTTTAATAATGTCGTTGCATTATCAAAAATTTGAGTAATTGCATTTGAAGTGACATAAGAGCTATGTTTAAATGTTGAATTCCTTTTCATGACTGAAGAGGGTCTCATTTAACTTACAAATTCATATTTGCTCAATTCTCTAGCCATTTTGTAAATATTTATTTACAAATATTTGAATTTATAGTTATTTTTGTAAGTCTTGTGCATAAAATTATCCTTTAATTTCTTCAACATTTCAGGCTTCTTATCTAAAAGTTACAGGATTTGACTTATACATTTAGGAACAATAATTATATCTTGTGATCACTTAGGCAAATATACTTTTTCTAGTCTAAATTTATATATTCTAACATGAACATAATCACCACAACTAAATTCACAACTTCAATTCCTTTTACTTAATTTATCTCCGTATAACGTATTCTATACTCTATTTACATGGGAATCACTTGATTGTGTAGTACAATTTGAATGATATGAATAATAATTATATTCAATATGATCTAAAACAAGAATGTAATGATTAGCATTCTTCGTGATAAAATAACGATTCAATTTTTCTTTTAATATAAGCCGCTCTGCTAAAGCATATTTAATTTCAGAATGAACAGTAATGATTATTTTCATATTCTTTAATCAAAAGTTTTACATGTTCATTATAAAAATTCACCACCTAAATCTGTTTATACCTTAACCACTTGTAACTTACTACTTTGAAAAATTTTTATTATTGCTTTTACCATTTTAGAACCTTTCAGAATCTAACGAAGCAAAATCTACATATCGCCAACAATATCAATACAATATAATATATATTTATAATTACTATACTGTGCAATCTACTAAATCCGTTTGTAACATTTCATTCAGTCCACTAACATAAAACTTTTTACACTCAAAAATTCACGTGCTGGGGCATGTAACTTTATGAGCATCTTGTGAAGCTAACCAATTTTTCCTTTTTTTATAGATAATTTTCTCCTACGATGTAATGATTTAATACTTGATATTGAATCAGGATTTAAATAATAATATTTTTCATAATTTTGTCATTTTCTACATACTATACTCTTTCTCATGTTTAAATAAATTACATGCAACTGTGAAACTACGTGAATCTCTTATTTTACGACTACAGCGCTTGCTACTATTACTTCTGATGATGCTATAATAAGAGGAGGAGTATAAATAAATTCTTTAGGGACATTAAGATTATCTAATAAATTTAAATTCATTAATAGCTATTGGATGTTTAGAATATTTACGTGTTCTGTTTAGAATATTTAGAATATATCATTTACTAACTCAATAATATTTGAAGTTGATGTTTTTTTCTTGAATATGTACTGTACCTGAATTATCAAAATGAATTTCATCTTGACTTGTCAACTGTTTCAATAATAGGTCTGTTTTCTTTCGTAGTGTTTTCAGTACTGATCGTAAAATGTTTGACACAGATGGTAAATTGGAAGTGTTTTTATCATACTTGACAGGTGATGAGAAGTTTTCTTCTCGTTCTTTATCAATAATAATTTTAAGATGGTGTATACTGTAAATACCAACGCAAAGCTTGGTGATACAATTTCCACATTTCTTATACACTAAGATTAAGACGTTTGAAAATATTAGTCATTTTTCATCCATACGTGATTGATGTAAATATATTTTTGTATTAGATTTAATATGATTCACACTATTTTCAGGAACTAAATAATTTTACGTAATTCTGACATAATTAACGACTAAAATATTACTTGCAACTGCTCCAAGAAGTATTTGTAATGTTAATAATAAAAACGTAACACCTTTTTCTGCTACCAATTTCTTTTTATTCTTAAGTACTGTACGCTGTTGGGACAGACTAGGTAAGATTCTCTTTTGTGTATTCGTAAACGGTGTTCCTAAAATAGATTTAAAGGACTGCTTCTTTTTGTTGTATTTTAGTAACTTGTAAAATATTTGTGTTAAATCGCCGGAAGCATTTACCAGATTTCTTTCCATTTTGCTGACTTACACTTAAACATCTTAAGGCAGACTAAAAGAGAATCTCTGTATGGATGTCGTTTACATTTTTCGTACACATACATTGTTTCACTAGGAAAAAATATTTGTACGTATCCGTGGCACATCACTTATTTTGCGAATTATATCAAATGATAAATAAGTGCAAAGTTCACGTATTACATTTTCAAACACATCCACGATGTTTACTATGTTGAAGCATAATTTGTCTAGCCAAATATTATATTTGTAATTCCTTACGTACATTTTTAATTACAATAATATGCACTTAAGATAATATCACATGGATGTTTTCCCATAGGAAATACATTTTGTATAATAAATATTATGGTTACTTTTTAATGATGTACATATTTTGTAAATAAAATAGTTTCATCACCATTTGTTTCAGACATTAAATTTTCATATATGAATAATGAATTTTTATGAATATGAAAATTATTCATATGAAGATTTCCTTGTACAAATCGTATTTGTGTACTTACCTCTAACTTTGTGTCACAGTACCAAAGCACCATAACACCATAAACTTTCATTAAATTTTTTATTAAATACATTTCCACGTCCAGTTAATATATTATTTTTATTAAATAATATATTAACTAGATGTTTTACCAGCGTCTGATGGACCAGGAATTAAATTATATAGTGATAATTAAACTTCAACATTTTAATACAGAATGAATGCATGCAAAAGCGAACTTGGTTTATATACATTCATACACACATTCATTCCACATACACTCACATACTCACATATAATAACTGTTTAACAAAGAGTATTAGCACATGTTCATATTAGAAGGGAATACATAATAAGGAAATGAAAACACAAAGATTCACACGAAGACCATTCATTCGTCGTACTACTTTACCTTTAGTCACTCCGTCGTCCCCAACACGTTTTCGTATTCTATTAAACTGTGTATTTGTGTCTTTGTCTCTTTACACGCAGAGATGCGGAACCGGTCCACGTGAGATACTTGACAGAACTCTCAATTACTGAAGAGTCAATTTCTCTAGGTATTAATCTTTAGAAATTCTCAAAATTAATTTGTTAAGAAGTCTTAAAACATTTAGTTGCCCCTTTATTTTTGTATTGTGCCGATATTTTCTCTTATTATTGCGTAGATTTTGGGCTCCGAACCAACATATCTTATAAATTTCAATTCCCGAGGTATTCATCGATCAAGTACAAAATGTTTCCGAGTGGGAACATTGGTCCCTTATCTTTCGTCTGTGTATACATAATACTGTCTGTGACACAGTACATTTCTCTGTCAAGTCCAACCGTTATCAGTAGTTTATATAGTCTAACCCACAAAAGAGTAAATGCGGCTAGTATAACATTGTAAAATTAACGATACGATGTCAGTTTCAATGTTCCTGCAACAGAAAATGAGATAATCTTCTGTATGGGTATCATATTTTGAATTTCATACCTTCCCGAAGTTAAGTACGGAAGAAAAGTTATTCTATCATCAACGTTTGCACTCTGTTACACATCTGTTCCTTGCTCTCATTTACCATATGAACTACTGAGGTATTTAGCACATTGCCTTAATAAAGGATTCGTCCTAATTTTTTCATAATTTAAAGTCTATATGCGCATAATACTCCTCGATATATTTTTGTTTGTCTTCTTCGCTTAGGCAATAAACAAAAGTTGTCACATTTCCTGTTTCACCTGAGGAGAAGAGTTCACGTAACTCCCAAACTGATTACCTGAATTCCACTCTTCAGGACACATGAGTTCAAATACCCCATCTCTCTCTCTCTCTCTCTCTCTCTCTGTGTGTGTGTGTCTATGGAACCCGGAGTTTCAATGCCGTGTTCACAAGAGCTCTCCATTGATTTCTGTCTTGAGCTGACTGGATACAGTTTCTACTTTGTATTCCCATTTTTGAGAGATCCATCTTAGCATTTCCTCCCATCTTGCCTAGGACTTCATAATGGTCGCTTTCCGATTGGACTTCCAGTTAAAACTTCGAAACCCCTCCTATTTTCTTCTATTTTTGCTACATGACCTGCCCATCTGAGCCTCCTAGATTTGATGACTCTAACAATGTTTGGTAAACGGTGTAAATTATGTAGTTCCTCGTTTTGAAGTTTCCACCAACTCCCACTCTCGTTCCTCTTGGGTCTCAATATTCGTCTTAGGATCTTGTTCTCAAACACTTTCAGTCTACGGTCTTCCCTCAGAGTAAGAGGCCATATTTCACAACCCATAGAACAACAGGCATAATTATTATTTAATATATTTTAAACTTCAAATTCCTCGACAGAATTCGCGACGATAAAAGATTTTGAACTGAACAATAATACAAATCCTCTGCTTTTAGTCTACATTTAATTTTTACGAGAATATAGTTTGGTCTCTTAATATTGATCCTAGATATTTGATAGTATCAACTTTATCGAAAGTATTATTTGATATTATATCGCATCTATAATTTACAGTATTGCGACCCCAAGACCTTTCTTGAATTTAGTTTTTCTGCATTTACTTCTGAACCTATGTACCTGGAAGGGATTAATAAGACCTCTGCATTTCTTTCAATTGTTCTCCTTTCATTCCCTGTTAAATTTACATCATCAGAATACGTCATAACTTGGTGACTACCATTTATCTGTAGGCCTTGGTTGCTATCTTTGACTTTCCTTATAGCGTACTCCAGAACAAAGTTGAATAATAATGGTGACAACACATCTCTTTGTTTCAGGCCATACTCAATGAGAAAGCTCGTGAACAAGAATCTTCCTACCCGGACTTTGAAATTCATTTGAACCTATCTTAATTAATCTAATTAGCTTTTTCAGTGTTCCGAATTCTGTAAGAATGTTTTCTAATATTTCTCTCCTAACCATTTCTTAACGCTTCCTTAAATAAATAAATAATTGATGTTCCATAATATTGTATTCTCATTTCTTTTCGAGTATTTGTCGAATGGTAAATATCTGGCAGATAGTTGATCGATTTGGCCTAAATCCGTACTGATAATCTCCAATAATTTCAACTGCGTATGGGGTCAATCTTGCTAATAGACTGTTTGATAGTGTTTTATAGGTTGTTGACAGAAGAAAAATACCTCGATAATAATTACAATCAGTTTCCTTGTTATTTGAATTAATGATTGATTCTTTCCGCTCTTGTGGCGATTCCTCCTTCTTCCAGATAAGAAGAATGAGTTTGTGTATCTTGTTTCAATCGCCATGTAATTTCTATTAGGGCAATCGGGCCGAAAAAGGTGCAGAGGCAAACATGTGCTTTTCATGTGCAGGACCAAAAATGATTCGAATTCGAAGTATCTGCATCTGCTTTTACAACGAAGCCATGTTGGCCGAGAGTGTACAATATGTGTAAGGTGCCTATGAAAGGGGCAGGTATTTACTGTACGTAATTTTATTACGTTTATTTCTATTCTTTAAAACAAAGCATAATGGCTGAAAGTATGCAATATGTATACGTAGCACTCAAAATTACGTGGTCACCTTTTATTATGTTAGTATCTCATAGAATATACGTGCGAACGTGTCCATATTGGCAGAGAGATTTGAAAGTGTGTACGTACTGATTAAAATAACCATCAACCTGTATAAACCAGTCTCAAAAGTTCATGACCTCCCTTCACAGTTCCCTAAAGAGAAACTTGTCTTCCTGTTTCTTCCAATATTGCCACATACCTCGTAGAGCGTTTGATTCACAATTAGCAAAGATAAACCTATTGCAAGGAAGTACATGACCTCTGCAGGTCAATGCAATTTCTTGTCCGACAGTAAGTTCGATAAACCACGCCTGAAATATTAATAACTTTCCACTTTTAAATTATTACAATTTTATTGTGGTCAAAGTCTAAAATCCTGATTCACAGAGGTAAGTTGTCCAGAACCAAACAAGAATTTTTAAGACTTCTCTTGCTACTATTGAGTCAACAGGCAAGAAACAAACCTAAAATCCTTCCAAAGTCGTTGATTGAAACAGTTCTTTGGTTCTTGAATTCTCCTTTCTACTTCAATGAATTTCAAGTGGAAGTAAATCCATATTAATGATGAATTGTGTTCTGGCTATCTTTCACTGCGATATTTTCCTGTTCTTCACACAAATCAGAAAAATATCGCTGAAGTTGATCATAGATTGAGTCTAGGTTTGACTTGATATTGATCTCCACATGGTTAAATCACTCTCTTTATTGTCAACAAGTTCATTTAATCGAGGGAAGATGAAAAGAAGCATTCAAACGGCGATTATATAGTAGAATCAATTTCCATGAAAGCTCTTATTACGTCATAAAAGTTAGTTGTTTGTGTTTCTACTTTGGAGTTTGAGATTGAGGTTACTTAATATTTCATTAAACTCAGCACGATATAAAAGAAAAATACAAATACGTCATCCGTAAAAGAAGTATAAAGTTTATCCTTTCCTACACTTAGGATAAATATTTCCACATCTGACTTAAGCCCGTACAGCCTACTTAACATATTACCTTTCAAGAACCAACGAAATTTTGTATAGAAAAGTAAAGTTTATGTTCAGCACATCGGTCGTCACAGGAAGTCTCAAAGAGTTCAGTGTTTCAAGCACTTGACATAACAAAGTTAAAAACTTTAATAGCGAATGGTACTGCCAATGGTATTTCAGGTGTTCTGGTAAATATATTGCACATAAAGCTTGCTTCTGAATTAAGCACTGCTAACCAATAATTGAGGCGTTGGATAGAAAAGTGGCGTAAGTCAATTTTGAAACATTTTGAGATGTTGAAACTTTTGTTAGAATCGATATAGAGAAATCGAACAAAATCGATTCTTTGTGCTGCAACGTTTTGGCCTATGACCTGGTTCTTTTACCCTAAGATACGCAACTTTGTCATCCAACTGGTTATGGTTTCAAGTTCATGGAAATTACTTAATCTTATTGTTTTACAAAAATGAGTTACGCCACTTTGCCATTCAACGCCTCAATTGTAGGATTTGTCCTTTGCCTGCTTGTACATTTAGACTGCTAACCTAACATTGCTAGAGCTCCATCAGTACATATTCCTATAACTCTGTCCCAAGACAAATCATTTTCAACAAATAATTACAATAACAGCAAAAACACATTAGAACAGTTGGATAGTATCTCTAAAGTTTTTGGAAACAATATTTCTTCCATTAACATCTTTACATTTACAAACGGACAGTATGCTATTAAATAACAACACTGAGATATATTTGACAAATCATCACACTGCAGATAAAAGTGAAGTTTTTTTTTTTTTTCCTTTTCAACTACCTGATTTTTAAATCCAAAGTCATTTCAATAATTCTACGTTTCAAAGTATTGTCTGAAAGCAATATTTTGGCAGATCTTTTCTGACTTCCTTCCCCATGTATAATTTTGGTTGCTTGCAGTATGCAACGTTTGATAAGAGTCTCAGCAATAGTGTACGATTTCCTCCCTTTAGCTATTAGAAAAGATATTTCGTCTGATATTTCCACCACCTTCTCATTTTGCTCGTGAGAGGTTCCAAAGGATTTCAACTTTATACTTCCTTTCAGCAATTTTCTTTTCACAATGAAGAAGTCTTTAGAGTCTACTTTGAGGGCTGGATGTACTGTTGACAAATGTTGTTTCAGACGGGACGGAGAGCATCAATACCAAGGACAGTATGGCACACAATACATTATGGTAGTTGAATACAATTATTATCAATGAACATAAAACTTTACCTAATGTAATTTCATTATATAATCTTTTTTCAAGTGAAAACTGCTATTTTACTTTACAAAAATGAAAACTGACAAAAATGAGAAATAACAAAATCAACACAACATTTACAACACCAGAAAATAAATTTATGAGATTAGAACACCGGTATGAAAAATTAATAAATCGAACAATAGATTATGATTGGTTCCAATACTGCGGATATAGTCAGTCTGCGTTATGTTTATTATTCGCAAGCACAACAGAAAAAGTGTTGAAATGAGAAATAGTCCGTTATCAATAGATCACTATAGTCCGCGTAACCCGAATTGGCGTGTGTTATCAGCCAATAAGCTCACAGTGCGCTGTTACTACAAACCTTTAGGGAGGAATTTAATCATTCATAATTGGTCACAAATACGAACAAAATCAATTATGAATAATTAGATTCCTCCCTAAAGGTTTAGTAACAACGCACTGTGAGCTTATTGGCTGATAACACACGCCAATTCGGATGACGCGGACTATAATCAATTTAGGGATGCACAGGCGTCGAAACATCTCATCTAGACTTGACTTGATGACGAGATAAGATTTAAATTAAGTCACACTTTGTGAAATTCGAGACAAATGGAGACAAATGTCTTTTTCCTCTCATTTTTTTTAGTTAAAACACTAATCGGGACGAGACTACTTGTAAAAATCTCGACTCGTCTCGAATTTCTCGAAAATCTTTGTATAATTTTAAAACGTATTTCGAAGAAACTATTCATTCAGAAACTGGTATGTGACATGAAACCAATGTTTTAAAAGGTACAGAATATGTACACTTAATAGTTAACCTTTCGACAACAAGCTTAAATTTTCATCTTATTTCAGGTAATTATCTCGTGATATTTGATTGTACTCTAAACAATAATAATAATAATGATTAAACATCTATCCAGATATCTGGTATTTATAGAACTATTGCGATAAAATGAACTTGAAAATTATCTGACTGAGCAATTCGAAGTCTATAGTAATTTAACGTAGTAGTACTTACGGTCTTTTCGTTCATTTAAATAGACCTAAATATTAAGCTGTGAACTATTTGCTTTCCGAACTATTTTGAGACTGCAATGTGGTGTGGTATGAGTTATGGAAAATACATAAAGTAATATTTGTTATTTATCACATATTATCCCATTGAGTGCCCAAAATGCAACTTTGTGTTTTTTAGTACACATATGAGACAACAATGTGGACAATTTTGAACAAATTCAGAGGGACATTTCTATGCCAAATTCAAAATTCAAATCTTCATTTGCATTTTTTAAGTGTTACTTTTTATTTTACAGGTTTTTAAATATAGTCCAACTTGTAGAGCAATCTTTAAGCTTTCCAATTGTGTTTGTTTCATGTCTCTAGTGCACATATTAACCATTTTATGCCATTTTTTAATAATCACTGTAACTGTACAAAAAATCGAAGATCGTCAGGTCAGATTTTGCCATTTCATTGGTTGATTTCACATGGAATGTCCCTTTTACTACAGCCAAGAATTCTGACATCAAAATTATCTTATATCCACATTTTCGTACTCGGAAAGGTCTTGAACACAATTATCAATTTATTTAATATTATTGTCTAACGAGAGAAGGGCGTGATGTCACGCAGAGATAATTGCACCAAATTTGGTGTAGGACTAGATAATGGGAATAGAAAAGAACATGTGGAAGCATTCATTTTGCAGGCATTCGAAATCAGAAATAATGGGTCCTACAGTTCTGGAGAAGTAAAGTCTGTCAATCAGATATTGGTGGGACGGAGCCTTTGCTCGCTGTTGTAGCCAATGCAGAATAAGTTAAATAAAGTAGTATGAAAGCAGAAAATATGAGCTGAACGGAAAATGCTACAACAGCGAGCACTTATCTGTTTTCATTCTGCTTTGCTTAACTTCTTCTTCATTGGTGACAACACCGAGAAGAGACTCCGTCCCATCAATATCTGATTGACAAGCTATACTCCTCCGGAAATGTAGGGCTCATTATTTCTGATTCCGAACGCCTGCGAAACAAATGCTTCCACACGTTCTTTTCTATTCCCATTACCTATCCCTACAGCAAATTTGATGGAATTATTTCTGAGTTACATCGCACTCTTCCCGCGTAAGTATTAAAACACGTACATTCCAAAATTATCATATGAAAACAACTATTAGTTCGTTTATTTTTTATAAGTAGTGAGAGGCAAAATATATAATTTTACATTTTAAACCATGTCACACAGACCGACAAGAGCATGATTCTTAATTTTTTCTGATATGTTGAATGTCTAGGCTATATTCTAGTGAAGGGTACTCCCCTAGCTCTATCATCATTCCGTGTTGGTGCCGGAGCGTTTTAAGGCAAGTGAACATATCCCTTTTTGTGCTTGGAGGCATCCACACATCCCAAGGTACCAAATCCCACCATGTAAGAACTAGCCGGTAGATCAGAACCCCATTATCTTGGAACTGATTGAAAAAAGAAAGAGGCTCAGTCACATTAATACTGAGGCACAATCTTTACTATTGAAACCAGTGATATGCGATGAACTCATTTAGGAGTTGGACAAACATCTCTTTCCGGCATTATCTCTTCATATTTGTCTTATCTTACTGTATAAGAAAGTAAGATAATTCCGTATGATTTACTTGTACAAAGTATTTCCAGTACATCTAGGTAATTAACTTAAAACGTTTTACTCCACATATTCCACAAGGGACGGAGCTGTGTGATGCTAATGTAAAATTGTGGGAATTGTAATACTGATAATTAAGTATCCCAGGTGTGTACCCCTTTCCTTCATCCTTATTGTATGTTACTAAATTAAAGAATGCGTCCAGGTTTAGCTCCAATTTCGTCTCTCCATGAATTTTCCCGAACGTGATTAAAATCGATATCTTCCGATGCGTAGAACACGATTGTGAAGGAACCAGAGTGGTCAGATGCACCGTTCCTGAGATATAGAACTCCAAAAGTGTAGGATGCCAGGAGATGGCGCCAGCAACGAGGTTGAGATCGACGTGGCACTTTAGTTTATGAAACTCAATCAGAAACATCCTCATTTTCAATGCGAAGAGAAACGTTGAACTATCGATGACCGGGTCGTGGTCGTAACAGTAGTACCCAATAATAGTGGCCACGTGTGAACATCATCCTACTGTACGTGCTCCAGACTCGTAACAACGAGCTTGATCAACGAGTTTAATACGATACGGAGTTGTACCTGTGACCACTATAACGTGATAGCTGCACACTTCATGCAAATATGCGGGAGCTCATGTGGTTCGGATTCCACGTTACTCAGTAGGTCCACGTCTCACATAGCCTCGTTGCCGAAAGGGACGCTAAACTGAAATTCAACTCAACTCAACTTTATGCAAATAGCTTCGAGGTGTAAAGAGGCGATTTCACAGGTGCGCCTCGATACTGGCGCCACCTCGTAGCATTCCACACTTTGGAACGCGATAACGCAGGAACGCGATAACGCAGGTGCATCTTATTACTCTGGTTCTTTCAGAGTCGTGTTCTATGCATCGACGCTATCGCTTGCACTTGAGTTCGAGCAAATTCATGGGGAGATGAGATTGGGGCTAAAGCCTAATACTTTGTTAGCCACTGTAATGATTCATACATTGGAGCCGCCACTGATATGACTTCCCTTCCAGCCGCCACTGGATGACGTTCCTTGGGAGATACCTCTGCGCTGGTTTGACGGCTTAGGAAACACCCCCCAGAAATATGGACGAGTCTATTTAACCTAATCAAGTTAAATATAAATGAATAAAAATTCTGTTAAATAAAATACTTATTATGGACATGAAAAGAAAGAGAAAATATTTAAATAACGTATGTTGTTAACAGAAATAATATTGGATTATGTGAATTAAAAGTAATAAGAGGTTGTAGTTATGACGATGTGGCAACAACGCTTTTCTTCCCTGCCTCGTGGCTCCGTAGGTAGTGGGAGGTCAGTTGTGACCTGTCGCTACTTCCGCTGGGTGTTGCTGCGAGTAGCTGCCGCTGGCTGTTTACTTCGAGTATTTGTCGAATGGCGGAGTCCAGGAGGGAATTTGTTGAAGGAAACTGTCGTTGTTTTGCTTGTTTGCTGGTAGTTGGTTCTGTATTTCTTTCTTTGGATTTATTAACATTGGGCACAGACAGAGAAGGAAATAGGAGGGTGAGCAGATTGCGGATAATTAAAGGTAAGAAACAAGTTTAGTTAACTTCCCTTTCTATCCTTTCTGTGTCTTTGTGACATTTAATGTATGTGTTCGGTCGAGTTATTTGCTCCATTTGGTTGGTCAGTCTAATTTGTTAACAAGAAATCGAACTCGGATCAGTTTCTGTATTTGAAAGAAAGTAAATTCCAGAAATTGCAAGACAAGTTTTAAGAAAGACTAACGTATTCAATTATTAAGTAATCATTACTTAAGTTATTAGAGTATATGGTTTGTTGCTGCCTTGTTCTATTAAATAATTAGTTCCCGAAATACTACCTTACGTCATTTGTTGCTGCATCGTTCATAATTTAGTAAGTTGTCAAATCGTTAAAATTCTTGATTAAATTGGAAAATCGATCTATTAACAAAGGTATTGTATATTGTATCTTGAATTAAATATTAATTATTGTAAGGTAGATTGCATAATTGAAGGAAATTATTACTTGCATACATATTCAACTTAATCTTTAATTCAAATTATTTATTCAGCTGTTGTGATTTTTGAATTATTGTTAATAAATTGTTATCAGATGATAATTAGCTCTGATTTGCCATAATACTTTATAACCTGAATAATATTAAGTCTTGTTTTCTGGAAATTTTCACGACTGCTTGCGGTAACCTTAGTGGATACGAGCCTCTGGTCTTGTGAGGTAAGGATTCCTTTTTCTTTTTTTTAATTTGAAATTTCAGTGTTGAGTCCTATCGGACCGAGATCGAGGGGCATTACACCACACTCTTTTAGTTTTACGCCCTTGATTATGCACTATATGTTAAAGGAGGAGGGTAATTAGTGATGGTGGAATGAGAATTTGGAGAAACAGGCGAACCCCTGGAAATCTATGTACACGAAGCTGCCCGTCACAAACTAGCATGATCTGCGATCGAACTATGGACCTCTGGCAAAAGAGTTCGAAACTCTACCAACCTCCTTAGTATGTTACTATGTCCTTTAATTTATAGAGTAAACATAAACGATTCCAATTGTTAATATTTTTTTTATTTTTGCAGCTGGTAGAACTGTGGCCGTTCATCAAACGAGAAGAATACAGTGTAATAAAGATAAAACAGGAAGTTTGCATATGGTAGAAATTGCTCCCCTTCCCTTCAGAAGCGGAAATTTCGAATATGCTGCAGCATTGTTCGGTTCTATTTAAGAAAGAGATTGTGTACAAAATTTCACACACTCATTTGAGCAAATTCCCAAATTGGTTACTTTCTGAATAAAGAAATAGAAACTTGAATATTTTTAATTTCCCTAGTAAGGGTGAAATTTTGAAAATACTTTAAGATTCATTTTTAGTTAAGAGTTTATATTATCAAATTTCACATCTCCCACCTAAGCGAATACTTACATTGGCCCCTTACTGAAGCAAAAATAGAGAACTTCAGTATTAAAGAAATTTCCCATTTAGAAACAAAATTTTCCAATACGAGGAAACTCTTGTTTCCTTATTTTTATGTAAGGGTTTACATAGCAAACTTCAGAATAACTTAAGTGATTCCTTACATGCAGTAACTTCCTGGATAAAGAAAGGAAAATTTGAGTATTACACCTCTTTCTTCTTTCACGAGTGGAATTTTCAAACAACACATGTTCCTTTATTTTATAAACGAGTTATGTGCCGAGTTTCATTTCTCGAATTTCAGTGATTCGTGAGAAAGTCAACACTTGGCATAATCTTCTAGGACATGTGTTTAAAAAAAAAAATCCTTTCTTATCACTTGTATAGGTGACCAAAGGAATATTCTGTACACAATTATAGTTTCTAACTATAGCAGTATGGCCTGGGCGATGATGAGTCAGTCACTTCTACTAAAGACAAGACAGATATAAAACTTTTGTAAAGGTACGCGCGATATGATTTAAAATAAATGATATAAATGTAGTGTAAAGTATACATATACATTACATATTTTATAAAGGTAACTAAGAAAGTTTTGTCGCTTCTGTGCAGGTCTGTGTATGCTATACAAGCTCAAACTGGGGTCATACGCATCTGCAGTGGGGCGGAAGATATGCCAGCCCTTTGGTAAGGGTGTCGTGACTAACCCGACAATGCAGCAGTGGATTAACAAGTTTAAGGACGGTGACGAAACACTCAAAGACGTGCCATGTTGCCGGACGTGCCGGAAGACAATCACATGTACAAATGAAGATCTTCAGGCAGCAATTGAGGTGAACAGTGGCCAGACATGTGAGGAACTTGAGCTACAATCCAGTGTCAGTGAACAAACAATTCGGCAGCACCTCCATCAAATTGAGAAGCACTACAAGTTGGATCGAAGGGTCCCACATGATTTGACTGCGGGCCAGTGTGTAGGACAGGGAGTGAACTTGTCCTAAACATTGAAAAGGATAAAGTGGAGGAAAAGATTATCTGAATTTTAATAATTAAAGTTAGTTAATATGTAACAACGTAACTGAATTTGCAAATGTCGGTAGAGCTTAAATAACAAATATTATTAAATTAAAGACAAATGAGAACATTTAAAATTTTGTTCTAAGGCTACTTTGAATTTAAGAATGATAAATCTCATTATCCAGAACAAAATGAAGTGCTATTCTCAGGGTCTTTCCTGTGGTTTAAATTCCATTGAAACAAATACCAATAATGCCCCACATAACTATCATACGCTGACAGACAGAAGCTATAATTCGCTGATTATCTGCTCCTCTGGTTATGCTGTAAAGAAAAGAACATAGGACAAATAACGGTACACATACCTGTGATGTCTCCCAAGGTCTGGGTAGAAGAGAATTTTCATACGTTTTCATCCAACACACTTAAATAACGAAGAAAACAAACAATCACAATTACCAATGAAAAGAAATTCACTTTAAACCTAAATGAAGGTTATATAAATTTTGTTGTCGCGTTGTACATTTTCAATAATGTTTATTAGTTCGTGCACTCTACTTGTCGCGCGGTCGCGATGGCTCAGCGGTAGTGTTCACCTGTGGTGTTTGGGGTCCCTGGTTCGATCCCAGCGCCCGCCAAGTGAACTTTGTGGTGGACAAACACCGTGTGCGTGGGTTTACTCGGGATGCTCCCGTTTCCTCCCACTTTCTTCATTCCACCATTTCACTCATCTCTCATCATCACCGTCTCCTTTAGCCTAACCGGCATAACCGTGGTACGTAAAAGTCAAAGATTTCATTTCATTTTTCTACTTGTTGCTTCCTTCAATCCCGCGCTGGTTTCGGTCTTCTGTTAATGAGACTGCCGTGTTACTCTTCTATCGATGGTATCGCCTCTTCCGTTCCGACAATACTCTCGTTTCTGGAGATCTTATGTCCAGGTGGATGATCTCAAACACCTTAGTATGTCATCCCTACTATGTACGAGCCCTTCTCGTAGAGAATGACTAGGCGTACTTCGAGAAAATTGAAGCGTGTCTCGATTTCACTGTATTTAAAACTAATTGCATGATGTGTAAGTATTTCAGTCGCACAGTTTGTAGATCATGTCTACCCACGATCTGATTAATTTTCAGCATGAAATTAACTTCACACACAAATCTAACACTGTCTATACACATATAAGACGACACAATGCATTGTTTACAACGGAAGTCTTTCACGTAGCACAGTTCTCAAAGTTTAGGTAAATAAGATGGACCTTCACTAGCTTCAAGGAAGCATGTTGATATATAATTTGTGTAAAATTATATAGCTTGTTTCAACAATTTTCAACTATCAGTTGAGGAAAAAAATCACTCGAATAACTCTTACGAGTGTGTTCACTATAAGATTTTAATAATTTCAAAGCAAAACAAGTTCATCCCCAATCTGGAGAATTACTTTGACTATATATTATGTCTCGTGACTACACCTGTCCTATTCTTTTGCTAAATATTTTACTTTTGATTAATGTTCTGTTTTAACATTGTAACCTAATATGGTAAACTTTTACCTTCAAACTGGTGCCTATCATACTGAATTTCCTTACTTCGATCTATGTTAAATTTTAGTTTGAAAGTGGTAACTAGTTACATAGACACCTTCTAGCAGACACGTTTACAAGGCCCATAGTGGTCTGAAAGTTACTGACCTCTGGTAGCGGAACATCCAAACTACTCTCAAACACCACTCAGCCTCTGTCCGTGCTAGCGGTGGAATATTTACAAATAACACAAATAATTAAATATAGAACTGACACCACTTAAAATGCATCTTCCTTACAGTATTAAAGCATATATATGTGACTGACATTGCATGTCATATCAATATTATTACACAGAAACACTCTTTTTCCTGATTTTCTACTGCTTAAGAGAAATCATCTGACTGCTGCTGCTACACACCATGTTTGCCCCTCCACAACATCACGTGAGGCTACAAATAAAACCAAAATAAGCCTTGTATTAATATTTTGTAAATAAACTGTAACACGAATAAGCAAGGCTAAGGAAAACTAGAATATCCTACTCATTTAACAATGCATAATAACTTAAGAAGATGACCGTTTCTTCGTTTATTTACAAGGGGTGAAGTTCATTCTGTCATTCTATGTTCCTCCTACAACTGATTTCGTCCGCGAGCTGCCACGATATTTGTCTTAATACTAATTCGTTTTCAGAAATTTCAATATCTCGCAAGGAAACTTCAATCTGGTAATGATAATTTAGTTGTAACACACTCTGGTTATAGTTCAACACTGCTCTACTTTCATCGAAAAACTGTTAACCTAGGATTAACGGTCGATTTAGTCCTTTTACTATGATTGCAACAGTATAGAATGGTTTTTCCATTCAAAATCAGCACTAACATGGATTGTCCAATACCCATCGCAACCGATCTGCCAAAAGCAGAGCTTACTTTTATGTTATTAACTTTAAGGAAAGCATGAGTCGTGTGTGGGAGAAATGATTTGTGGGAGAAATTCAAAGATTATAAACCGACTCATGCTTTCCTTAAAGTTAATAACATAAAAGTAAGCTCTGCTTTTGGTTTTATTTGTAGCCTCACGTGATGTTGTGGAGGGGCAAACATGGTGTGTAGCAGCAGCAGTCAGATGATTTCTCTTAAGCAGTAGAAAATCAGGAAAAAGAGTGTTTCTGTGTAATAATATTGATATGACATGCAATGTCAGTCACATATATATGCTTTAATACTGTAAGGAAGATGCATTTTAAGTGGTGTCAGTTCTATATTTAATTATTTGTGTTATTTGTAAATATTCCACCGCTAGCACGGACAGAGGCTGAGTGGTGTTTGAGAGTAGTTTGGATGTTCCGCTACCAGAGGTCAGTAACTTTCAGACCACTATGGGCCTTGTAAACGTGTCTGCTAGAAGGTGTCTATGTAACTAGTTACCACTTTCAAACTAAAATTTAACATAGATCGAAGTAAGGAAATTCAGTATGATAGGCACCAGTTTGAAGGTAAAAGTTTACCATATTAGGTTACAATGTTAAAACAGAACATTAATCAAAAGTAAAATATTTAGCAAAAGAATAGGACAGGTGTAGTCACGAGACATAATATATAGTCAAAGTAATTCTCCAGATTGGGGATGAACTTGTTTTGCTTTGAAATTATTAAAATCTTATAGTGAACACACTCGTAAGAGTTATTCGAGTGATTTTTTTCCTCAACTGATAGTTGAAAATTGTTGAAACAAGCTATATAATTTTACACAAATTATATATCAACATGCTTCCTTGAAGCTAGTGAAGGTCCATCTTATTTACCTAAACTTTGAGAACTGTGCTACGTGAAAGACTTCCGTTGTAAACAATGCATTGTGTCGTCTTATATGTGTATAGACAGTGTTAGATTTGTGTGTGAAGTTAATTTCATGCTGAAAATTAATCAGATCGTGGGTAGACATGATCTACAAACTGTGCGACTGAAATACTTACACATCATGCAATTAGTTTTAAATACAGTGAAATCGAGACACGCTTCAATTTTCTCGAAGTACGCCTAGTCATTCTCTACGAGAAGGGCTCGTACATAGTAGGGATGACATACTAAGGTGTTTGAGATCATCCACCTGGACATAAGATCTCCAGAAACGAGAGTATTGTCGGAACGGAAGAGGCGATACCATCGATAGAAGAGTAACACGGCAGTCTCATTAACAGAAGACCGAAACCAGCGCGGGATTGAAGGAAGCAACAAGTAGAAAAATGAAATGAAATCTTTGACTTTTACGTACCACGGTTATGCCGGTTAGGCTAAAGGAGACGGTGATGATGAGAGATGAGTGAAATGGTGGAATGAAGAAAGTGGGAGGAAACGGGAGCATCCCGAGTAAACCCACGCACACGGTGTTTGTCCACCACAAAGTTCACTTGGCGGGCGCTGGGATCGAACCAGGGACCCCAAACACCACAGGTGAACACTACCGCTGAGCCATCGCGACCGCGCGACAAGTAGAGTGCACGAACTAATAAACATTATTGAAAATGTACAACGCGACAACAAAATTTATATAACCTTCATTTAGGTTTAAAGTGAATTTCTTTTCATTGGTAATTGTGATTGTTTGTTTTCTTCGTTATTTAAGTGTGTTGGATGAAAACGTATGAAAATTCTCTTCTACCCAGACCTTGGGAGACATCACAGGTATGTGTACCGTTATTTGTCCTATGTTCTTTTCTTTACAGCATAACCAGAGGAGCAGATAATCAGCGAATTATAGCTTCTGTCTGTCAGCGTATGATAGTTATGTGGGGCATTATTGGTATTTGTTTCAATGGAATTTAAACCACAGGAAAGACCCTGAGAATAGCACTTCATTTTGTTCTGGATAATGAGATTTATCATTCTTAAATTCAAAGTAGCCTTAGAACAAAATTTTAAATGTTCTCATTTGTCTTTAATTTAATAATATTTGTTATTTAAGCTCTACCGACATTTGCAAATTCAGTTACGTTGTTACATATTAACTAACTTTAATTATTAAAATTCAGATAATCTTTTCCTCCACTTTATCCTTTTCAATGTTTAGGACAAGTTCACTCCCTGTCCTACACACTGGCCCGCAGTCAAATCATGTGGGACCCTTCGATCCAACTTGTAGTGCTTCTCAATTTGATGGAGGTGCTGCCGAATTGTTTGTTCACTGACACTGGATTGTAGCTCAAGTTCCTCACATGTCTGGCCACTGTTCACCTCAATTGCTGCCTGAAGATCTTCATTTGTACATGTGATTGTCTTCCGGCACGTCCGGCAACATGGCACGTCTTTGAGTGTTTCGTCACCGTCCTTAAACTTGTTAATCCACTGCTGCATTGTCGGGTTAGTCACGACACCCTTACCAAAGGGCTGGCATATCTTCCGCCCCACTGCAGATGCGTATGACCCCAGTTTGAGCTTGTATAGCATACACAGACCTGCACAGAAGCGACAAAACTTTCTTAGTTACCTTTATAAAATATGTAATGTATATGTATACTTTACACTACATTTATATCATTTATTTTAAATCATATCGCGCGTACCTTTACAAAAGTTTTATATCTGTCTTGTCTTTAGTAGAAGTGACTGACTCATCATCGCCCAGGCCATACTGCTATAGTTAGAAACTATAATTGTGTACAGAATATTCCTTTGGTCACCTATACAAGTGATAAGAAAGGATTTTTTTTTTAAACACATGTCCTAGAAGATTATGCCAAGTGTTGACTTTCTCACGAATCACTGAAATTCGAGAAATGAAACTCGGCACATAACTCGTTTATAAAATAAAGGAACATGTGTTGTTTGAAAATTCCACTCGTGAAAGAAGAAAGAGGTGTAATACTCAAATTTTCCTTTCTTTATCCAGGAAGTTACTGCATGTAAGGAATCACTTAAGTTATTCTGAAGTTTGCTATGTAAACCCTTACATAAAAATAAGGAAACAAGAGTTTCCTCGTATTGGAAAATTTTGTTTCTAAATGGGAAATTTCTTTAATACTGAAGTTCTCTATTTTTGCTTCAGTAAGGGGCCAATGTAAGTATTCGCTTAGGTGGGAGATGTGAAATTTGATAATATAAACTCTTACTAAAAATGAATCTTAAAGTATTTTCAAAATTTCACCCTTACTAGGGAAATTAAAAATATTCAAGTTTCTATTTCTTTATTCAGAAAGTAACCAATTTGGGAATTTGCTCAAATGAGTGTGTGAAATTTTGTACACAATCTCTTTCTTAAATAGAACCGAACAATGCTGCAGCATATTCGAAATTTCCGCTTCTGAAGGGAAGGGGAGCAATTTCTACCATATGCAAACTTCCTGTTTTATCTTTATTACACTGTATTCTTCTCGTTTGATGAACGGCCACAGTTCTACCAGCTGCAAAAATAAAAAAAATATTAACAATTGGAATCGTTTATGTTTACTCTATAAATTAAAGGACATAGTAACATACTAAGGAGGTTGGTAGAGTTTCGAACTCTTTTGCCAGAGGTCCATAGTTCGATCGCAGATCATGCTAGTTTGTGACGGGCAGCTTCGTGTACATAGATTTCCAGGGGTTCGCCTGTTTCTCCAAATTCTCATTCCACCATCACTAATTACCCTCCTCCTTTAACATATAGTGCATAATCAAGGGCGTAAAACTAAAAGAGTGTGGTGTAATGCCCCTCGATCTCGGTCCGATAGGACTCAACACTGAAATTTCAAATTAAAAAAAAGAAAAAGGAATCCTTACCTCACAAGACCAGAGGCTCGTATCCACTAAGGTTACCGCAAGCAGTCGTGAAAATTTCCAGAAAACAAGACTTAATATTATTCAGGTTATAAAGTATTATGGCAAATCAGAGCTAATTATCATCTGATAACAATTTATTAACAATAATTCAAAAATCACAACAGCTGAATAAATAATTTGAATTAAAGATTAAGTTGAATATGTATGCAAGTAATAATTTCCTTCAATTATGCAATCTACCTTACAATAATTAATATTTAATTCAAGATACAATATACAATACCTTTGTTAATAGATCGATTTTCCAATTTAATCAAGAATTTTAACGATTTGACAACTTACTAAATTATGAACGATGCAGCAACAAATGACGTAAGGTAGTATTTCGGGAACTAATTATTTAATAGAACAAGGCAGCAACAAACCATATACTCTAATAACTTAAGTAATGATTACTTAATAATTGAATACGTTAGTCTTTCTTAAAACTTGTCTTGCAATTTCTGGAATTTACTTTCTTTCAAATACAGAAACTGATCCGAGTTCGATTTCTTGTTAACAAATTAGACTGACCAACCAAATGGAGCAAATAACTCGACCGAACACATACATTAAATGTCACAAAGACACAGAAAGGATAGAAAGGGAAGTTAACTAAACTTGTTTCTTACCTTTAATTATCCGCAATCTGCTCACCCTCCTATTTCCTTCTCTGTCTGTGCCCAATGTTAATAAATCCAAAGAAAGAAATACAGAACCAACTACCAGCAAACAAGCAAAACAACGACAGTTTCCTTCAACAAATTCCCTCCTGGACTCCGCCATTCGACAAATACTCGAAGTAAACAGCCAGCGGCAGCTACTCGCAGCAACACCCAGCGGAAGTAGCGACAGGTCACAACTGACCTCCCACTACCTACGGAGCCACGAGGCAGGGAAGAAAAGCGTTGTTGCCACATCGTCATAACTACAACCTCTTATTACTTTTAATTCACATAATCCAATATTATTTCTGTTAACAACATACGTTATTTAAATATTTTCTCTTTCTTTTCATGTCCATAATAAGTATTTTATTTAACAGAATTTTTATTCATTTATATTTAACTTGATTAGGTTAAATAGACTCGTCCATATTTCTGGGGGGTGTTTCCTAAGCCGTCAAACCAGCGCAGAGGTATCTCCCAAGGAACGTCATCCAGTGGCGGCTGGAAGGGAAGTCATATCAGTGGCGGCTCCAATGTATGAATCATTACAGTGGCTAACAAAGTATTAGGCTTTAGCCCCAATCTCATCTCCCCATGAATTTGCTCGAACTCAAGTGCAAGCGATAGCGTCGATGCATAGAACACGACTCTGAAAGAACCAGAGTAATAAGATGCACCTGCGTTATCGCGTTCCTGCGTTATCGCGTTCCAAAGTGTGGAATGCTACGAGGTGGCGCCAGTATCGAGGCGCACCTGTGAAATCGCCTCTTTACACCTCGAAGCTATTTGCATAAAGTTGAGTTGAGTTGAATTTCAGTTTAGCGTCCCTTTCGGCAACGAGGCTATGTGAGACGTGGACCTACTGAGTAACGTGGAATCCGAACCACATGAGCTCCCGCATATTTGCATGAAGTGTGCAGCTATCACGTTATAGTGGTCACAGGTACAACTCCGTATCGTATTAAACTCGTTGATCAAGCTCGTTGTTACGAGTCTGGAGCACGTACAGTAGGATGATGTTCACACGTGGCCACTATTATTGGGTACTACTGTTACGACCACGACCCGGTCATCGATAGTTCAACGTTTCTCTTCGCATTGAAAATGAGGATGTTTCTGATTGAGTTTCATAAACTAAAGTGCCACGTCGATCTCAACCTCGTTGCTGGCGCCATCTCCTGGCATCCTACACTTTTGGAGTTCTATATCTCAGGAACGGTGCATCTGACCACTCTGGTTCCTTCACAATCGTGTTCTACGCATCGGAAGATATCGATTTTAATCGCGTTCGGGAAAATTCATGGAGAGACGAAATTGGAGCTAAACCTGGACGCATTCTTTAATTTAGTAACATACAATAAGGATGAAGGAAAGGGGTACACACCTGGGATACTTAATTATCAGTATTACAATTCCCACAATTTTACATTAGCATCACACAGCTCCGTCCCTTGTGGAATATGTGGAGTAAAACGTTTTAAGTTAATTACCTAGATGTACTGGAAATACTTTGTACAAGTAAATCATACGGAATTATCTTACTTTCTTATACAGTAAGATAAGACAAATATGAAGAGATAATGCCGGAAAGAGATGTTTGTCCAACTCCTAAATGAGTTCATCGCATATCACTGGTTTCAATAGTAAAGATTGTGCCTCAGTATTAATGTGACTGAGCCTCTTTCTTTTTTCAATCAGTTCCAAGATAATGGGGTTCTGATCTACCGGCTAGTTCTTACATGGTGGGATTTGGTACCTTGGGATGTGTGGATGCCTCCAAGCACAAAAAGGGATATGTTCACTTGCTTTAAAACGCTCCGGCACCAACACGGAATGATGATAGAGCTAGGGGAGTACCCTTCACTAGAATATAGCCTAGACATTCAACATATCAGAAAAAATTAAGAATCATGCTCTTGTCGGTCTGTGTGACATGGTTTAAAATGTAAAATTATATATTTTGCCTCTCACTACTTATAAAAAATAAACGAACTAATAGTTGTTTTCATATGATAATTTTGGAATGTACGTGTTTTAATACTTACGCCGGAAGAGTGCGATGTAACTCAGAAATAATTCCATCAAATTTGCTGTAGGGATAGGTAATGGGAATAGAAAAGAACGTGTGGAAGCATTTGTTTCGCAGGCGTTCGGAATCAGAAATAATGAGCCCTACATTTCCGGAGGAGTATAGCTTGTCAATCAGATATTGATGGGACGGAGTCTCTTCTCGGTGTTGTCACCAATGAAGAAGAAGTTAAGCAAAGCAGAATGAAAACAGATAAGTGCTCGCTGTTGTAGCATTTTCCGTTCAGCTCATATTTTCTGCTTTCATACTACTTTATTTAACTTATTCTGCATTGGCTACAACAGCGAGCAAAGGCTCCGTCCCACCAATATCTGATTGACAGACTTTACTTCTCCAGAACTGTAGGACCCATTATTTCTGATTTCGAATGCCTGCAAAATGAATGCTTCCACATGTTCTTTTCTATTCCCATTATCTAGTCCTACACCAAATTTGGTGCAATTATCTCTGCGTGACATCACGCCCTTCTCTCGTTAGACAATAATATTAAATAAATTGATAATTGTGTTCAAGACCTTTCCGAGTACGAAAATGTGGATATAAGATAATTTTGATGTCAGAATTCTTGGCTGTAGTAAAAGGGACATTCCATGTGAAATCAACCAATGAAATGGCAAAATCTGACCTGACGATCTTCGATTTTTTGTACAGTTACAGTGATTATTAAAAAATGGCATAAAATGGTTAATATGTGCACTAGAGACATGAAACAAACACAATTGGAAAGCTTAAAGATTGCTCTACAAGTTGGACTATATTTAAAAACCTGTAAAATAAAAAGTAACACTTAAAAAATGCAAATGAAGATTTGAATTTTGAATTTGGCATAGAAATGTCCCTCTGAATTTGTTCAAAATTGTCCACATTGTTGTCTCATATGTGTACTAAAACAACACAAAGTTGCATTTTGGGCACTCAATGGGATAATATGTGATAAATAACAAATATTAATTTATGTATTTTCCATAACTCATACCACACCACATTGCAGTCTCAAAATAGTTCGGAAAGCAAATAGTTCACAGCTTAATATTTAGGTCTATTTAAATGAACGAAAAGACCGTAAGTACTACTACGTTAAATTACTATAGACTTCGAATTGCTCAGTCAGATAATTTTCAAGTTCATTTTATCGCAATAGTTCTATAAATACCAGATATCTGGATAGATGTTTAATCATTATTATTATTATTGTTTAGAGTACAATCAAATATCACGAGATAATTACCTGAAATAAGATGAAAATTTAAGCTTGTTGTCGAAAGGTTAACTATTAAGTGCACATATTCTGTACCTTTTAAAACATTGGTTTCATGTCACATACCAGTTTCTGAATGAATAGTTTCTTCGAAATACGTTTTAAAATTATACAAAGATTTTCGAGAAATTCGAGACGAGTCGAGATTTTTACAAGTAGTCTCGTCCCGATTAGTGTTTTAACTAAAAAAAATGAGAGAAAAAAGACATTTGTCTCCATTTGTCTCGAATTTCACAAAGTGTGACTTAATTTAAATCTTATCTCCTCATCAAGTCAAGTCTAGACGAGATGTTTCGACGCCTGTGCATCCCTAAATTGATTATAGTCCGCGTCACCCGAATTGGCGTGTGTTATCAGCCAATAAGCTCACAGTGCGTTGTTACTAAACCTTTAGGGAGGAATCTAATTATTCATAATTGATTTTGTTCGTATTTGTGACCAATTATGAATGATTAAATTCCTCCCTAAAGGTTTGTAGTAACAGCGCACTGTGAGCTTATTGGCTGATAACACACGCCAATTCGGGTTACGCGGACTATAGTGATCTATTGATAACGGACTGTTTCTCATTTCAACACTTTTTCTGTTGTGCTTGCGAATAATAAACATAACGCAGACTGACTATATCCGCAGTATTGGAACCAATCATAATCTATTGTTCGATTTATTAATTTTTCATACCGGTGTTCTAATCTCATAAATTTATTTTCTGGTGTTGTAAATGTTGTGTTGATTTTGTTATTTCTCATTTTTGTCAGTTTTCATTTTTGTAAAGTAAAATAGCAGTTTTCACTTGAAAAAAGATTATATAATGAAATTACATTAGGTAAAGTTTTATGTTCATTGATAATAATTGTATTCAACTACCATAATGTATTGTGTGCCATACTGTCCTTGGTATTGATGCTCTCCGTCCCGTCTGAAACAACATTTGTCAACAGTACATCCAGCCCTCAAAGTAGACTCTAAAGACTTCTTCATTGTGAAAAGAAAATTGCTGAAAGGAAGTATAAAGTTGAAATCCTTTGGAACCTCTCACGAGCAAAATGAGAAGGTGGTGGAAATATCAGACGAAATATCTTTTCTAATAGCTAAAGGGAGGAAATCGTACACTATTGCTGAGACTCTTATCAAACGTTGCATACTGCAAGCAACCAAAATTATACATGGGGAAGGAAGTCAGAAAAGATCTGCCAAAATATTGCTTTCAGACAATACTTTGAAACGTAGAATTATTGAAATGACTTTGGATTTAAAAATCAGGTAGTTGAAAAGGAAAAAAAAAAACTTCACTTTTATCTGCAGTGTGATGATTTGTCAAATATATCTCAGTGTTGTTATTTAATAGCATACTGTCCGTTTGTAAATGTAAAGATGTTAATGGAAGAAATATTGTTTCCAAAAACTTTAGAGATACTATCCAACTGTTCTAATGTGTTTTTGCTGTTATTGTAATTATTTGTTGAAAATGATTTGTCTTGGGACAGAGTTATAGGAATATGTACTGATGGAGCTCTAGCAATGTTAGGTTAGCAGTCTAAATGTACAAGCAGGCAAAGGACAAATCCTACAATTGAGGCGTTGAATGGCAAATTGGCGTAACTCATTTTTGTAAAACAATAAGATTAAGTAATTTCCATGAACTTGAAACCATAACCAGTTGGATGAATGTTAATGGAAGAAATATTGTTTCCAAAAACTTTAGAGATACTATCCAACTGTTCTAATGTGTTTTTGCTGTTATTGTAATTATTTGTTGAAAATGATTTGTCTTGGGACAGAGTTATAGGAATATGTACTGATGGAGCTCTAGCAATGTTAGGTTAGCAGTCTAAATGTACAAGCAGGCAAAGGACAAATCCTACAATTGAGGCGTTGAATGGCAAAGTGGCGTAACTCATTTTTGTAAAACAATAAGATTAAATAATTTCCATGAACTTGAAACCATAACCAGTTGGATGACAAAGTTGCGTATCTTAGGGTAAAAGAACCAGGTCATAGTCCAAAACGTTGCAGCACAAAGAATCGATTTTGTTCGATTTCTCTATATCGATTCTAACAAAAGTTTCAACATCTCAAAATGTTTCAAAATTGACTTACGCCACTTTTCTATCCAACGCCTCAATTATTGGTTAGCTGTGCTTAATTCAGAAGCAAGCTTTATGTGCAATATATTTACCAGAACACCTGAAATACCATTGGCAGTACCATTCGCTATTAAAGTTTTTAACTTTGTTATGTCAAGTGCTTGAAACACTGAACTCTTTGAGACTTCCTGTGACGACCGATGTGCTGAACATAAACTTTACTTTTCTATACAAAATTTCGTTGGTTCTTGAAAGGTAATATGTTAAGTAGGCTGTACGGGCTTAAGTCAGATGTGGAAATATTTATCCTAAGTGTAGGAAAGGATAAACTTTATACTTCTTTTACGGATGACGTATTTGTATTTTTCTTTTATATCGTGCTGAGTTTAATGAAATATTAAGTAACCTCAATCTCAAACTCCAAAGTAGAAACAAACAACTAACTTTTATGACGTAATAAGAGCTTTCATGGAAATTGATTCTACTATATAATCGCCGTTTGAATGCTTCTTTTCATCTTCCCTCGATTAAATGAACTTGTTGACAATAAAGAGAGTGATTTAACCATGTGGAGATCAATATCAAGTCAAACCTAGACTCAATCTATGATCAACTTCAGCGATATTTTTCTGATTTGTGTGAAGAACAGGAAAATATCGCAGTGAAAGATAGCCAGAACACAATTCATCATTAATATGGATTTACTTCCACTTGAAATTCATTGAAGTAGAAAGGAGAATTCAAGAACCAAAGAACTGTTTCAATCAACGACTTTGGAAGGATTTTAGGTTTGTTTCTTGCCTGTTGACTCAATAGTAGCAAGAGAAGTCTTAAAAATTCTTGTTTGGTTCTGGACAACTTACCTCTGTGAATCAGGATTTTAGACTTTGACCACAATAAAATTGTAATAATTTAAAAGTGGAAAGTTATTAATATTTCAGGCGTGGTTTATCGAACTTACTGTCGGACAAGAAATTGCATTGACCTGCAGAGGTCATGTACTTCCTTGCAATAGGTTTATCTTTGCTAATTGTGAATCAAACGCTCTACGAGGTATGTGGCAATATTGGAAGAAACAGGAAGACAAGTTTCTCTTTAGGGAACTGTGAAGGGAGGTCATGAACTTTTGAGACTGGTTTATACAGGTTGATGGTTATTTTAATCAGTACGTACACACTTTCAAATCTCTCTGCCAATATGGACACGTTCGCACGTATATTCTATGAGATACTAACATAATAAAAGGTGACCACGTAATTTTGAGTGCTACGTATACATATTGCATACTTTCAGCCATTATGCTTTGTTTTAAAGAATAGAAATAAACGTAATAAAATTACGTACAGTAGATACCTGCCCCTTTCATAGGCACCTTACACATATTGTACACTCTCGGCCAACATGGCTTCGTTGTAAAAGCAGATGCAGATACTTCGAATTCGAATCATTTTTGGTCCTGCACATGAAAAGCACATGTTTGCCTCTGCACCTTTTTCGGCCCGATTGCCCTAATAGAAATTACATGGCGATTGAAACAAGATACACAAACTCATTCTTCTTATCTGGAAGAAGGAGGAATCGCCACAAGAGCGGAAAGAATCAATCATTAATTCAAATAACAAGGAAACTGATTGTAATTATTATCGAGGTATTTTTCTTCTGTCAACAACCTATAAAACACTATCAAACAGTCTATTAGCAAGATTGACCCCATACGCAGTTGAAATTATTGGAGATTATCAGTACGGATTTAGGCCAAATCGATCAACTATCTGCCAGATATTTACCATTCGACAAATACTCGAAAAGAAATGAGAATACAATATTATGGAACATCAATTATTTATTTATTTAAGGAAGCGTTAAGAAATGGTTAGGAGAGAAATATTAGAAAACATTCTTACAGAATTCGGAACACTGAAAAAGCTAATTAGATTAATTAAGATAGGTTCAAATGAATTTCAAAGTCCGGGTAGGAAGATTCTTGTTCACGAGCTTTCTCATTGAGTATGGCCTGAAACAAAGAGATGTGTTGTCACCATTATTATTCAACTTTGTTCTGGAGTACGCTATAAGGAAAGTCAAAGATAGCAACCAAGGCCTACAGATAAATGGTAGTCACCAAGTTATGACGTATTCTGATGATGTAAATTTAACAGGGAATGAAAGGAGAACAATTGAAAGAAATGCAGAGGTCTTATTAATCCCTTCCAGGTACATAGGTTCAGAAGTAAATGCAGAAAAACTAAATTCAAGAAAGGTCTTGGGGTCGCAATACTGTAAATTATAGATGCGATATAATATCAAATAATACTTTCGATAAAGTTGATACTATCAAATATCTAGGATCAATATTAAGAGACCAAACTATATTCTCGTAAAAATTAAATGTAGACTAAAAGCAGAGGATTTGTATTATTGTTCAGTTCAAAATCTTTTATCGTCGCGAATTCTGTCGAGGAATTTGAAGTTTAAAATATATTAAATAATAATTATGCCTGTTGTTCTATGGGTTGTGAAATATGGCCTCTTACTCTGAGGGAAGACCGTAGACTGAAAGTGTTTGAGAACAAGATCCTAAGACGAATATTGAGACCCAAGAGGAACGAGAGTGGGAGTTGGTGGAAACTTCAAAACGAGGAACTACATAATTTACACCGTTTACCAAACATTGTTAGAGTCATCAAATCTAGGAGGCTCAGATGGGCAGGTCATGTAGCAAAAATAGAAGAAAATAGGAGGGGTTTCGAAGTTTTAACTGGAAGTCCAATCGGAAAGCGACCATTATGAAGTCCTAGGCAAGATGGGAGGAAATGCTAAGATGGATCTCTCAAAAATGGGAATACAAAGTAGAAACTCTATCCAGTCAGCTCAAGACAGAAATCAATGGAGAGCTCTTGTGAACACGGCATTGAAACTCCGAAAATTTAGACTTTAAATTATGAAAAAATTAGGACGAATCCTTTATTAAGGCAATGTGCTAAATACCTCAGTAGTTCATATGGTAAATGAGAGCAAGGAACAGATGTGTAACAGAGTGCAAACGTTGATGATAGAATAACTTTTCTTCCGTACTTAACTTCGGGAAGGTATGAAATTCAAAATATGATACCCATACAGAAGATTATCTCATTTTCTGTTGCAGGAACATTGAAACTGACATCGTATCGTTAATTTTACAATGTTATACTAGCCGCATTTACTCTTTTGTGGGTTAGACTATATAAACTACTGATAACGGTTGGACTTGACAGAGAAATGTACTGTGTCACAGACAGTATTATGTATACACAGACGAAAGATAAGGGACCAATGTTCCCACTCGGAAACATTTTGTACTTGATCGATGAATACCTCGGGAATTGAAATTTATAAGATATGTTGGTTCGGAGCCCAAAATCTACGCAATAATAAGAGAAAATATCGGCACAATACAAAAATAAAGGGGCAACTAAATGTTTTAAGACTTCTTAACAAATTAATTTTGAGAATTTCTAAAGATTAATACCTAGAGAAATTGACTCTTCAGTAATTGAGAGTTCTGTCAAGTATCTCACGTGGACCGGTTCCGCATCTCTGCGTGTAAAGAGACAAAGACACAAATACACAGTTTAATAGAATACGAAAACGTGTTGGGGACGACGGAGTGACTAAAGGTAAAGTAGTACGACGAATGAATGGTCTTCGTGTGAATCTTTGTGTTTTCATTTCCTTATTATGTATTCCCTTCTAATATGAACATGTGCTAATACTCTTTGTTAAACAGTTATTATATGTGAGTATGTGAGTGTATGTGGAATGAATGTGTGTATGAATGTATATAAACCAAGTTCGCTTTTGCATGCATTCATTCTGTATTAAAATGTTGAAGTTTAATTATCACTATATAATTTAATTCCTGGTCCATCAGACGCTGGTAAAACATCTAGTTAATATATTATTTAATAAAAATAATATATTAACTGGACGTGGAAATGTATTTAATAAAAAATTTAATGAAAGTTTATGGTGTTATGGTGCTTTGGTACTGTGACACAAAGTTAGAGGTAAGTACACAAATACGATTTGTACAAGGAAATCTTCATATGAATAATTTTCATATTCATAAAAATTCATTATTCATATATGAAAATTTAATGTCTGAAACAAATGGTGATGAAACTATTTTATTTACAAAATATGTACATCATTAAAAAGTAACCATAATATTTATTATACAAAATGTATTTCCTATGGGAAAACATCCATGTGATATTATCTTAAGTGCATATTATTGTAATTAAAAATGTACGTAAGGAATTACAAATATAATATTTGGCTAGACAAATTATGCTTCAACATAGTAAACATCGTGGATGTGTTTGAAAATGTAATACGTGAACTTTGCACTTATTTATCATTTGATATAATTCGCAAAATAAGTGATGTGCCACGGATACGTACAAATATTTTTTCCTAGTGAAACAATGTATGTGTACGAAAAATGTAAACGACATCCATACAGAGATTCTCTTTTAGTCTGCCTTAAGATGTTTAAGTGTAAGTCAGCAAAATGGAAAGAAATCTGGTAAATGCTTCCGGCGATTTAACACAAATATTTTACAAGTTACTAAAATACAACAAAAAGAAGCAGTCCTTTAAATCTATTTTAGGAACACCGTTTACGAATACACAAAAGAGAATCTTACCTAGTCTGTCCCAACAGCGTACAGTACTTAAGAATAAAAAGAAATTGGTAGCAGAAAAAGGTGTTACGTTTTTATTATTAACATTACAAATACTTCTTGGAGCAGTTGCAAGTAATATTTTAGTCGTTAATTATGTCAGAATTACGTAAAATTATTTAGTTCCTGAAAATAGTGTGAATCATATTAAATCTAATACAAAAATATATTTACATCAATCACGTATGGATGAAAAATGACTAATATTTTCAAACGTCTTAATCTTAGTGTATAAGAAATGTGGAAATTGTATCACCAAGCTTTGCGTTGGTATTTACAGTATACACCATCTTAAAATTATTATTGATAAAGAACGAGAAGAAAACTTCTCATCACCTGTCAAGTATGATAAAAACACTTCCAATTTACCATCTGTGTCAAACATTTTACGATCAGTACTGAAAACGCTACGAAAGAAAACAGACCTATTATTGAAACAGTTGATAAGTCAAGATGAAATTCATTTTGATAATTCAGGTACAGTACATATTCAAGAAAAAAACATCAACTTCAAATATTATTGAGTTAGTAAATGATATATTCTAAATATTCTAAACAGAACACGTAAATATTCTAAACATCCAATAGCTATTAATGAATTTAAATTTATTAGATAATCTTAATGTCCCTAAAGAATTTATTTATACTCCTCCTCTTATTATAGCATCATCAGAAGTAATAGTAGCAAGCGCTGTAGTCGTAAAATAAGAGATTCACGTAGTTTCACAGTTGCATGTAATTTATTTAAACATGAGAAAGAGTATAGTATGTAGAAAATGACAAAATTATGAAAAATATTATTATTTAAATCCTGATTCAATATCAAGTATTAAATCATTACATCGTAGGAGAAAATTATCTATAAAAAAAGGAAAAATTGGTTAGCTTCACAAGATGCTCATAAAGTTACATGCCCCAGCACGTGAATTTTTGAGTGTAAAAAGTTTTATGTTAGTGGACTGAATGAAATGTTACAAACGGATTTAGTAGATTGCACAGTATAGTAATTATAAATATATATTATATTGTATTGATATTGTTGGCGATATGTAGATTTTGCTTCGTTAGATTCTGAAAGGTTCTAAAATGGTAAAAGCAATAATAAAAATTTTTCAAAGTAGTAAGTTACAAGTGGTTAAGGTATAAACAGATTTAGGTGGTGAATTTTTATAATGAACATGTAAAACTTTTGATTAAAGAATATGAAAATAATCATTACTGTTCATTCTGAAATTAAATATGCTTTAGCAGAGCGGCTTATATTAAAAGAAAAATTGAATCGTTATTTTATCACGAAGAATGCTAATCATTACATTCTTGTTTTAGATCATATTGAATATAATTATTATTCATATCATTCAAATTGTACTACACAATCAAGTGATTCCCATGTAAATAGAGTATAGAATACGTTATACGGAGATAAATTAAGTAAAAGGAATTGAAGTTGTGAATTTAGTTGTGGTGATTATGTTCATGTTAGAATATATAAATTTAGACTAGAAAAAGTATATTTGCCTAAGTGATCACAAGATATAATTATTGTTCCTAAATGTATAAGTCAAATCCTGTAACTTTTAGATAAGAAGCCTGAAATGTTGAAGAAATTAAAGGATAATTTTATGCACAAGACTTACAAAAATAACTATAAATTCAAATATTTGTAAATAAATATTTACAAAATGGCTAGAGAATTGAGCAAATATGAATTTGTAAGTTAAATGAGACCCTCTTCAGTCATGAAAAGGAATTCAACATTTAAACATAGCTCTTATGTCACTTCAAATGCAATTACTCAAATTTTTGATAATGCAACGACATTATTAAACTGGCAGAGCCTATTGATTTAAGTGAAGGGAAATGAGGTGCTGCGTTAACATAAATTAATATTCCATGAATTTCTTATAGTATAGGTGAAAACGAAGAAATTATAATTAATAATGTTACTGATTATAACTTGGATGTTATGATGTTAAGATAACACCTGGATATATGAACATTCATATGTTCAAACCAATTTAGATATGATTCCTAAAATGTTCGAATGTTAAAATATTATAGAAATAAAAATGAAATATTCTTTAAAGTTAACCTATCATTGTACAATTCGTATTACACCACTATCACAGTACACTTTAAGATTTATTGAAAATAAAACAAATTAAACGTTTAGTGTATTCCAAAATCTCAAATGTGGAAGATATAATATTAACACATGGAAAGTTATTTCCATGTGATTTAGATTATAATATACCAAATCTAATTAACATATTTGTTGATAATGCACAACGGCATAAAAATATCTGATCAATAGTTCGAAAATTTACTGCGTATAATATGGAACATGGACATGTAATATGTTTTGTTTTATATACCACACAATGTTAAACTTGAAAAGAGATATTTTAATACGGTACAGGTAAACTTAAAAGATGAACACGAGTTAAAATTACTATTTATTTTGGGACTTCAAAGTTGACACTTAACCATATAAAAATGATTTCTGAAAACATTCAAAGTTTTTACATTACAAATATTTCAAACGGAAGTGTGAATGTTTATCCTATAATAGTTGGACACATTTTATTAATCAATTAAAAATTAATATTCGCTTATCAGAATCACGTTCGTTTGTTGTAATGTTACCGGAGGTGAAAATGTTATATTGTATGAAATAAAAGATACAGAAATTATGAAAAGTAAAATCGTTATTGGAAATTATCCAACAATTCACAATTTAAAATTTGAATTAAATAAAGAATTAAGATTTGTAAGAGTTACTTTCTCAGATATTCTACAGGTGAATGTAGTGATTGCGTAGAATAGGTTATTTAGGTTCCTCTGAGAACTCAGATCTCATTTTTCACCGTCGTGGATTTAAACAACCATATGTAGATATTGGATATTCACATATAATTTTTATTTATAGTGATATTATACAGTATCAATCTTTAGGTGATACGAAAACACCACTGTGATATATAGCAACAATATCCGATATTAAATACAGAAAAGTTCAAACGATAACATTTTAAAATACTTATTATTTCCAAATTAATTTATATACAATTTCAAAATTGTTTTAACACAATCAAAATACTATTAAAAGATCACTCAGCGCGATATTTGCCGTTCCACTCTGGACGTTGACTGTGACACCTCATTTAAAAAGCTCTCCTGCTATTAAATAAAAATGAGATCAAGTTGCGTTTCTTAGCAAGGAGGGCGTAAGATACGATATTTTTCTGAATCTGTATACAAAATAAACATGGTATAGGTATCTATTGAAGCTTTCCTGGCGACGTATTGTGAACAGGTCTTCTCGGGCTAGCAGCCAGGTGAATACTGTTATATCTTGCGACGTTTCGAGGGCTGACATCGTCCTCATCTTTAGGCGAATATGATGGTGCAATGGAGTGTATGGAATATATATATACTCATGTATGTATGATTGGACTCTTCTGATTGGTGGTTGAAATGGCGGCTTCTGATTGGTGCTTGAAATGGCGGGATATGATTGGACAATACACAAGCCTCCAGCGAAAATAAAAAAACTTAATACGATCAACCAAAGACGACCTTGGCCTCCGAACTCCTGGAGTTTACCGCATTCCATGTGAATGTGGTAAGTCGTATATTGGACAAACAGGACGAACCATTGAAGCCAGATGCAAAGAACACAACAGTTACATCAGACTAAACCAAGTGATTCCCATGTAAATAGAGTATAGAATACGTTATACGGAGATAAATTAAGTAAAAGGAATTGATGTTGTGAATTTAGTTGTGGTGATTATGTTCATGTTAGAATATATAAATTTAGACTAGAAAAAGTATATTTGCCTAAGTGATCCATGTATGATTTTCCATGCACAAACAATATATTCCAAGTTTGTTGTGTTCGTTCTATAGGTGTGTTTGTAATTAGATGCATATGGCGTAGAAGTCAAAATTTAATGTCAACGCCACGTATATGCAAAACCATAGACAAAGAAATTTATGAACAAAGACATTTATGGCGCTAAAACAAAGGGCAAAAATAAGAATTACTGGAGGATTGTTGTTCGTGGTGCACAGGTGATAACGGTTAACAGTTTTAAATTTAAACAAATAGAGTTTTAATTAAGCACGAATTTAACTTATAGCGTACATTGGGGAAGGCTCAGGAGTTCGCTGGGATCGTTTCAATTTTGAATCCTGTGAAATGCACTACAAACCTGTCCGCAAGCCCCCCATAACGTTCAACAGATATTCTGTTCTAATGTTCATTTCAATGCAAACCTATATAGACCTACGCACTTCAATACTAAACGAAGGTGAAGACAATCCGTGATTTGCAGTATTAAACACTCTCACCCATTGAATTCTCCTAACATATCTCCCAGCGATTGAAACATCTTTTTTATATCTTAATCATTATTATTATTATTGAATTGCTTTAAGCCATGTTCTTCACCGTGTCACCACCGGCTGTGGTGGCAAAGCAATATTCGTCGCCGTCTCCTTTATAACCTGGCATCGTGATGGACACTTGAAGAAAATTTTCTTCATATTTGACACAAAGCGATCTACGTTGGGGTATTTTCCTCTAATTTCTTCACATAGTCTGTGGACTCCGTGTGCCAGACAGGTGATGTGAATCATTTTCGGATATAGAACTTTCAAGGCTTTTGCTGCTTTCACCATATACCTGTAACTGCATCCGTTACAAATACGAGAAGCCTGTCACAAGGAACGCCTTCTGTAAAAAAAACACCTGCATTGCGTTTCCAATACAGGCAACGATTGTAGAATGGTTAACCTTCTCCAACTGCTGAATATACACAAGGAAAATGTCTGCAGCCTGTTCCGGTTCCAAAATACCAAGCACAACATTGGCTATATAACGTCCCCAACAGTCTGTCGTTTCGTCCACTGATAATCATTTTATTTTACACTTTCTTCCGGATGTTACACATAGTTTCACAATAGACATTTTCCACATAGGCCTTCCTAAGTGTGGATTCGTGAGGGATTTCCTTATCGCAGTACTTCTTCAAAAACTCACGAAGATTAAGGTTGTTTTCCAACTTCCACAGAGGGATATCAGATACGATAAATGATTTACACAGGTCCTTGGAGAAAGATTACCTTCGACTGCTCTGGGACGATGTCACATGCTGAAGTAGCGTTTGTGATTTGGCTATCTTCCTACACACATTTCTTTTATGCTTTGTCGTATCTAAATGTTGCAATACAGATCTCTTCGAATATCCCACACTGGATTCACAGAATTTACAGAACAATATCCGGTCATCTGTACAGAACACATCGCTCCCAAATTCTGCAACGTATGCTCTCAACTTCAACGAAGCAGATTGCTTCACAGGAGGCATTCTCTACACTTGCTCCATTGCACGCCTGGCTAAAACTACTGTTGATTTTGGCTGACGTGAAAATAACCATTTTTCAGCACAAAATGCCAATTTGTTTGTTTTTGTTAAAAGGAAAACTGTAAAGAAAAAAGAAGAGTTGTGATTGACGTGCGCACGTTAAACAATGACCAGAGTGTTTTTTTGTTTTTTAAATGATTTTCGACATTATAACGCAAGTGGTATTATTTATCCCGTACTGAATTTTAACCTGGTAGAAAACCAAGTGCGTTTCGCATAGTTTGATGCAAGTTCAATCGACCACAGCGAGAACGCGGATTTTATTACTTAGGCAAGATGACAAGAGGCAATTGACACTTGGACAAAACAACAGATAACTGATGAGGCAACATTTCTCTGGATTTTGAGTTGTTCGACATTGAGGACAAAAATATTTTATGCCTTGTGAAAATTTTATCCTCTGTGACCATCAGTATCGCTTCCATTTTTCTACAGTTTTCAAAACATTGCGGAGTTTAAAATTAATATAAAATTTATTAGCACATTTTCGATTAATTCAATGCATAGATGTCTCCTGAAAGTGAAAGTATCTGTTGTTTGAACCAGACATGAAAACAAGAGCTTTGTGGACAACAAATTTGTAAATTTAATGTTCTTAGATTTCCTTTTCAATGCCCGATTGAGGAGGAAGTTGGAAGTACAAGCTTTCTCACCCCTTTTTGAGTACTCATGATTTGATGTAACCAAACTGTTCGCTTTTGCAATTTGTAGGTAAAAAGAGAAAAACAAAATCGTGTTTCCAGTTCATTACGCAGTTCATATACAGTTCACCTTTTCCTTCCATCCAACGCAAGCTGCTTCAGATACCTTAGAGTTGTATTTGTTTAAAAGAATTAATTGCTCTTTATGCAGGCTCTGATTACAACCTTTATTATTAAGACTAGAATGCAGGTTCCATCAGATATCTAAACAATTACTGTGAAGAATTCGAGCAGTGCTGATTAAAGTCTTTCTAGCACTTCTGCTGTTTAGAACATTGCTCAATCTAGTAGGAGAAAATAGAAAAAGAGAGAAGCAAGGATGGCTATTTTGCAATCAAGACCTCTTCGGGCTCTGACTCGCTATCTCCATTGTAATTCATGTTCGCTATTCTCAATGAGAATCGCACTAGAACTTGCTTGCAGTAGTTCGAGCTTAGGCTCGCTATTCTCAGTGAGATAATCGCAAGCTCTAACTCGCACTCACTTACCTCAGTAAGTTCACGTCATCTCACTATAGTTGCAAACGGAATAAAAGCATGAGCATTACAAGGCTACGTTTGTTCTGAACTTGTAGAGAAACGTGCATCGTCACTCGCCTAATAGTCTGATTTCCAGAGGAACAGGAAGGAACAAAAGTTCTAGTAACTTGCCAATATGGAACAAAGAAAGTTCGTATGGTCATGAAGTTTCTGTTGAATAAGGAACTAAACCTGTGATAGAGGCCCTGATAGAGGCCCTCTATCAAGTAGCCCATATATGCACTTATCAAACAAAACTACTTCTACTTCAGGAAGTACAATAATATTATTGCTGGGCATTGTACCAGCACTTGTGTCTACAAATCTCGAAATATCGCGTTCGTCTCGTCAAATATATATTTATCTAATTTAATCTTTCCTATTCCTTAATAACATGCTAATCTCTCTATGACGAACGTCTGTACTGTTATTTATAGAAAAATACACCTTTTCCATTATTACTTTACACTCTAAACATTCCTGTGATTCTCCGTTAATTTCTCTGATTTCAAATTTCTTTACATTTGTTTCACAACTTCTATTGTGTTCAGAGCAATCTTTTATTTCGAAATTACGCACACTTTCTGGGTTTAACTTCACAGACTCAGACAGACAGAATGTTCAAACTACGCCCCCTCTTAAAGTCTTCCCGTCTGTGTGCGAGAAATTTTCACTGTCTTGTATTGTGAATTGAATTCTCGGGACGTGGGCTGTTTTGTCTCATTGAAAGCACTACCCTAACAAAATTTGCATTACCATGGGCTTTATGACAAGTGTTCACACTGTTATTAAAGTTTATACAAAACTTCATATCTTCCTTCATCTTATAAACAAGTACATCTTCTGTATAGTAAGATACATTAAACTAAAATCAAGTATTTTTTGTTTTCTTTTTACCTACATCTAGAATGTATCCATTATCCTGAAACAATTTTACTTTTAAACTTTATCACTAGTTCTGCCTAGTACATGAACTGGGATTTACTTCGAGTAGTAAAATCAATAATGAAAATTTTCAATTTTGTAAAATCTTTCTACTAATGTTATTTTGATTATTAATGAAGATAGCCTAGAATTCTTTCAATTGTGTGAAATTAAGCACTCGAATTTCCGGGAAAACGTAAGACGAAATTCCGAAAAATTTTAAAGAAGGGAAAATTTTAAACGGTGTTATAGCGGTACTTTTGATCTATGGTTGATTAGTAAAGGATACCATATGTTGTTTGACATGAATAACGTGACGTGACGCTTGAAAATTTCTGAAAATTTTAACTTAGAAAATTTACATTTTACTTTTTCTGGTCTACTAATGAAATCTGCTCTACATTTTACTTTCTCTGGTTTACTTTTTCTGGTCTACTAAATGATTATACTAATCAAAGAAAAGCTTCCCTGTACGTAAGTTGTTTGGAAAGTTCCAAGAATCGTATAGAAAGAAACACAATACCAGAGTGATTGACGATTTATTTTTCAACATAATCTTCCCAAAGGTTAATATATTTAGGTTAACAGCCTTCCAATACTTTGGCACTAGGAGAATATGTCCACTATTCAGAATTGCAAATAACCTATCAATGTGGAAATGATTTTTTTTATTAGAGTGGAATTTCTTGCCACAAAGAATTCTTAAAGTTTGGAAATAAATGAAAGTCACTGGGGGCAAAATCAGACGAATACCGAGTGGGGGGCCACTTGGTAGCGAAGTTCTTCCAGTTTCCACTTGAGAGCGAAGTCTGTCCCAAGGCAGAACTTTCCGGTGAGAACTGGCGGGGCACCCATTGCATCAAATGTGTCCCCATGCCCAGTTCTTCAGTGAGAATGTAGTGTGTCCGGTCCCTTGAAGTCCCCACTGGGTGAACTATATCACGCACTTCCAACCGTCAGTCAACCAGCACCATATCGCGAATTTTTCGGATTGTTTCTGGCGTGATAGTGGTTGGCACACGTCTACTGTGGGGTTATTTTCAACACTGTCCCGTCCAAAGCTTGAACAGTGTTATCCACTAATTAACAATGGCAAGTAATGGTGGCGAGTCACCCAATCACATACCTGTCACAGGTTTAGTTCCTTATTCAACAGAAACTTCATGACCATACGAACTTTCTTTGTTCCATATTGGCAAGTTACTAGAACTTTTGTTCCTTCCTGTTCCTCTGGAAATCAGACTATTAGGCGAGTGACGATGCACGTTTCTCTACAAGTTCAGAACAAACGTAGCCTTGTAATGCTCATGCTTTTATTCCGTTTGCAACTATAGTGAGATGACGTGAACTTACTGAGGTAAGTGAGTGCGAGTTAGAGCTTGCGATTATCTCACTGTGAATAGCGAGCCTAAGCTCGAACTACTGCAAGCAAGTTCTAGTGCGATTCTCATTGAGAATAGCGAACATGAATTACAATGGAGATAGCGAGTCAGAGCCCGAAGAGGTCTTGATTGCAAAATAGCCATCCTTGCTTCTCTCTTTTTCTATTTTCTCCTACTAGATTGAGCAATGTTCTAAACAGCAGAAGTGCTAGAAAGACTTTAATCAGCACTGCTCGAATTCTTCACAGTAATTGTTTAGATATCTGATGGAACCTGCATTCTAGTCTTAATAATAAAGGTTGTAATCAGAGCCTGCATAAAGAGCAATTAATTCTTTTAAACAAATACAACTCTAAGGTATCTGAAGCAGCTTGCGTTGGATGGAAGGAAAAGGTGAACTGTATATGAACTGCGTAATGAACTGGAAACACGATTTTGTTTTTCTCTTTTTACCTACAAATTGCAAAAGCGAACAGTTTGGTTACATCAAATCATGAGTACTCAAAAAGGGGTGAGAAAGCTTGTACTTCCAACTTCCTCCTCAATCGGGCATTGAAAAGGAAATCTAAGAACATTAAATTTACAAATTTGTTGTCCACAAAGCTCTTGTTTTCATGTCTGGTTCAAACAACAGATACTTTCACTTTCAGGAGACATCTATGCATTGAATTAATCGAAAATGTGCTAATAAATTTTATATTAATTTTAAAATCCGCAATGTTTTGAAAACTGTAGAAAAATGGAAGCGATACTGATGGTCACAGAGGATAAAATTTTCACAAGGCATAAAATATTTTTGTCCTCAATGTCGAACAACTCAAAATCCAGAGAAATGTTGCCTCATCAGTTATCTGTTGTTTTGTCCAAGTGTCAATTGCTTCTTGTCATCTTGCCTAAGTAATAAAATCCGCGTTCTCGCTGTGGTCGATTGAACTTGCATCAAACTATGCGAAACGCACTTGGTTTTCTACCAGGTTAAAATTCAGTACGGGATAAATAATACCGCTTGCGTTATAATGTCGAAAATCATTTAAAAAAGAAAAAACACTCTGGTCATTGTTTAACGTGCGCACGTCAATCACAACTCTTCTTTTTTTCTTTACAGTTTTCCTTTTAACAAAAACAAACAAATTGGCATTTTGTGCTGAAAAATGGTTATTTTCACGTCAGCCAAAATCAACAGTAGTTTTAGCCAGGCGTGCAATGGAGCAAGTGTAGAGAATGCCTCCTGTGAAGCAATCTGCTTCGTTGAAGTTGAGAGCATACGTTGCAGAATTTGGGAGCGATGTGTTCTGTACAGATGACCGGATATTGTTCTGTAAATTCTGTGAATCCAGTGTGGGATATTCGAAGAGATCTGTATTGCAACATTTAGATACGACAAAGCATAAAAGAAATGTGTGTAGGAAGATAGCCAAATCACAAACGCTACTTCAGCATGTGACATCGTCCCAGAGCAGTCGAAGGTAATCTTTCTCCAAGGACCTGTGTAAATCATTTATCGTATCTGATATCCCTCTGTGGAAGTTGGAAAACAACCTTAATCTTCGTGAGTTTTTGAAGAAGTACTGCGATAAGGAAATCCCTCACGAATCCACACTTAGGAAGGCCTATGTGGAAAATGTCTATTGTGAAACTATGTGTAACATCCGGAAGAAAGTGTAAAATAAAATGATTATCAGTGGACGAAACGACAGACTGTTGGGGACGTTATATAGCCCATGTTGTGCTTTGTATTTTGGAACCGGAACAGACTGCAGACATTTTCCTTGTGCATATTCAGCAGTTGGAGAAGGTTAACCATTCTACAATCGTTGCCTGTATTGGAAACGCAATGCAGGTGTTTTTTTTTACAGAAGGCGTTCCTTGTGACAGGCTTCTCGTATTTGTAACGGATGCAGTTACAGGTATATGGTGAAAGCAGCAAAAGCCTTGAAAGTTCTATATCCGAAAATGATTCACATCACCTGTCTGGCACACGGAGTCCACAGACTATGTGAAGAAATTAGAGGAAAATACCCCAACGTAGATCGCTTTGTGTCAAATATGAAGAAAATTTTCTTCAAGTGTCCATCACGATGCCAGGTTATAAAGGAGACGGCGACGAATATTGCTTTGCCACCACAGCCGGTGGTGACACGGTGAAGAACATGGCTTAAAGCAATTCAATAATAATGCGCCAATATAATATTCTTGCCGAAATAGTTGCAGGATTTCAAACTGAAGATGCAACATGTATTAGTGTTGTTTAGGAATTGCTTAATGATATTAAATTAAAAGATGATATTGTGTACATTTCTGCAAATTTTGTGTTTCTGGTGTCATCCATTGAGCGATTGGAGACAAATGGTCTCATTGGTCAAGACTGTCTTGAAACCATAGAAGATGTTAGAACAAAGTTGTCAACAGCAAAGGCACCAACAGCAGTTTTTGTGAAAGACAAGTTCACTGCCATCCTGAACAGTAATCCTGAATATGGAACTTTCACCAACATCGGCGCTGTTCTGAGTGGTTTTTGTCCACGAGCTTCCACGTCGAAAATGGCCTGAAACAAGGAGATGCGTTGTCGCCATTATTATTTAACTTTGTGCTGGAATACGCCATAAGGAAAATCAAAGATAGCAACCAGGGCCTAGAGTTGAACGGCATTCACCAGGTTATGGCATATGCTGATGATGTAAATTTAATAGGGGATGATAGGAGAACAGTAGAAATAAATGCAGAGATCTTATTAAACGCTTGCAGGGACATTGGTCTAGAAGTAAATGCAGAGAAAACTAAATACATGGAAGTGCGTCGGGACCGTAATACGGCAAATTGTGGAGGCGTTAAAATATTAAATAATGCTTTTGATAAAGTGGATACTTTCAAATATTTAGGATCAATATTAACAGACGAAAATCATATTCACGAAGAAATTAAATGTCGACTAAAAGCAGGTAATTCGTGTTACTATTCGGTTCAAAATCTCTTGTCGTCGCGAATTCTGTCGAGGAATTTGAAGCTTAAAATATATAAAACGATAATCATGCCTGTTGTTCTGTATGGTTGCGAAACATGGTCGCTTACTCTGAGGGAAGAACATAGACTGAAAGTATTTGAGAACAGGATCCTGAGAAGAATATTCGGACCCAAGAGGAACGAGAATGGGGAATGGCGGAAGCTTCATAACGAGGAACTACATAGTTTATACGGTTTACCCAACATTGTTAGGGTCGTCAAGTCTAGGAGGCTTAGGTGGGCAGGTCATGTAGCTAGAATGGAAGAAAGTAGAAACGCTTTCAAAGTCTTGACTGGTAGACCCATAGGAAAACGACCATTAGGAAGACCTAGGCGCAGATGGGAGGACAATATTAAGATGGATCTCGCAGAGATAGGAATACAAAGTAGAAACTGGATGCAATTAGCTAAGGATAGAAGTCAGTGGAGAGCTTTTGTGAACGCGGCACTGAACCTCCGGGTTCCATAAGCCATAGAGTTAGTTAGTTTAGTTAGTATCGTAGTATCCAGAAGTTGAATCAAGGAACTAGAAAGTGGAGTAAAATGTTGCATTTATTGGTTTAAACCTAGAGTCTAATTTTTTGTCTACCAAATATAAATTAGCTTCTGTAACCAAGATGTTGAACGGAAATATAGAAACAAATAGGAAAACTGTTTTATTAAATTTGGAAGTGACATGCTCTATAGCCATGAGATTTATTTGTTAAAAGACAGGCAACAAACGTAGTATCTGTGGTCAAGTGGGTAGAGTGGCGGACTACTGGTTCTTATACTGTTTTGACACCAGATCGAATCCCATCCCATGCCATCCATTTTACTTTTTTTTTACAAAACATTATAGAAAGTGTATAATTTTTATGTTAATAGGAACAAAAAGAATAAAATAAGGAAATAACTTTGTTTCCTCTAATGGCATATTTATTCAGAATTAGGGTACTATTAGTAATAGCTATTGTTTTCAGTTTATGGTATGGTATACCTGTTCCTCCCCTCTCCGTTTTTGCATAGCAGAAGAAACTTCAACTCACTTCGAGTCAGGAACAGAAAAAAAATACCCGACCTGAAGCCTGACAGTCACAGCGAAAGAAGAACAATAGCTCGTTGTCATAAAAATAAGCTGATGTTAAATTATTGTTCTAGTGTTTGTGTATGTGTGTGTGTGTGTGTGTGTGTGTTTCTTTTTAGAGTATTGACTCTCTCTGTCTCTCTTTTTTTCATATCCACAAGTGCAAGAAATGCAATCATAAGTCTGTGTAAGGAATAAAGAGTGCTTTCTTTAAACAAAACTAAATTATACAGCTCTATTTGTGAGGAACACGAATGGTTCCAAAATATGCCATGGATATTAACTATAATCATAACGTTCTTCTGAATTATACAGTAGTGTGAAAAACTGATAATAAAATGATGTAACAGGCATAAGTTTTTTTTCTAGCGTGACAGCACATTAAACATAACAAATTAAATTTTGGGGATTACAAATTATCACTTTGCGTGTCGGTGTAGGCCTATTCGTTTTCACATTCGAGCGACGAAAGAAGAAAGTGTGGTGATAGTTATAAAAATCGAATACGAGATTTCAATGGCTTCAAGTTACATGGCCCCTACATATCGAAAAAATTATTTTTCCATGTCTGCCCATCTATTCGTCTGTCGGTTCGTCACGGTTTTACATGCACTGAATTAGAGGCCATACTGTTCAATGTATCTGGAACGAATTCTAGATATAACGTTTTAATAACATACTATCGTTTCGAATTTTATATCTTTCGACACCTAAAAGTAAGGATAGTTTACTGAAGGATGAACATTTAAAACAATTCAGTTTCCTCAAAAAAAAAAAGCAGCTGTGACGATTATATTTATTTTTATAAATATATATTTTATTAGCAACTCTCCACCGTAGTATCAATCATTTTTCTGAAAAAAATACATATGGTGTAATTTATTGTGTAGTATGCGATCTTTTTGCACAATTTTCCCAACCAAATTTCATAAATAAACGTATCATTAATAACCTAACAATATGACAACTCGTTCGTCATGTAAACATTGAAAAGGAGTAGCTTTCTCCTGATGATTTTACCATTGACTACTAAGGCAATTGTTTCATATTTCGTAAAGAAATGTTTCATTAATAAACTAACATACAGCATAAATCATTTATCCCGATAACATACAGAAGGAGACGTTTTCTCAAGAATTGACTTTTTTTTACAATTTTCTCAGTAATAACTGAGACAAATTTGTTGTAATTTCAGTTAAAATATATTCTGTAATAATCTCACAATATGGTATAACTCACTTGTCCCGAAAAGAAAAATCGAAAAGAGAGAGTTTACTTTCACAGTGAAATTTTTCCTGACGATTTGCTTAAAAATTACTCGATATATTTGGTCCAGATTATAAATAATTTACAATATGGCATAAATCGTTTATCATCAAAATTACAGATAGAAAAGTTTACCTTTGACGGTAAGTTTTTCCCGATGACCTTCCCAAAAAAAATACTCAGGAGATGTCATATTTCATGAATAAATGTTACATAAATAACCTAGCTATATGGTATAATTCTCTCATCCTGAAAATCTAGAAGTGGTATATTACTTTTGACATTAAGTTTTACCCTGCGATTTTCTCAAGGACGACTCAGGCGATTGTGTTCGTATTTCATAAATAAATGTTTTATGAAAACACTAACAATATAGCATAGCTCGTTTGTCCTGAAAAGATCCACAAGGGACATTTATTCTTGGGGTGACGTTTTTCATGATTTTCTCAGAAATTACTCAGACGCTTTTACTTATAGTCCACATACAATTATATCCTTAATAATTGTAATATATGGCTTAAGTTATTTCTAACGGAAATATGACCAATGGGTACTTAACTTTTATGCCTAAAGTTTCTTCTAACAAGTTTTCCAAAACATTATTTTATTGGCAATTTCCCAAATAAATGTTTCAATAATAGCTGCAGCCTAACATGAGTCAGTGTAAGAAATTCGAGCGAGAAAGTACAGTGCGTTTGCTCCGTACCATTTCTTGAATATATTTTTAAATGTTTCCTAATCACAATTTTCGAAACAAAATCGAAAATTCCTTTTAAATGTACCTTGTTGTGGTCAAATGGTTCAAGTGCATTGATTCTGGATTTGATTTCCAGTGAGAGCTAGTGTATTTTTGTCCAAGAGATGTGACACGTCAGTGCAGAGAAAAAAAGTGTTTAAATAAGCCAGACCAAGCTAATCAATAATACAAAGAAATAATATAATGTTACGAAATTATCGAAGAAATTTTGATAATATTAGGTAGGTGCAACTATAAAGGTCTAAACGATTATTGTCAATTTCAAAGGTAAAAAAGTGAAAAATTCAATGCCAGGTTAATCAATGACCACTCACTATCCTACGAAGAAGTGATTGAGATACCAAAAAAATGTTGTAATCGCTAGGAGACATGTTAAAAGAACACAGAGGGCGAGAGAGAGTTTAATACTGCAAATCATGGATAGTCTGCACCTTCGTTTGAGGGCGAGTATTGAAGTCCGTAGGCCTACATAGGTTAACATTGAAATGAACATTGCAACACAATACCTGTTTAATATTGATCGGGGCTTGCTGACAGGTTTGCAGGGTATTTGACGGGGTTTGATATTGTAAAGAAAACTATCCTTGTAAACGACTGTGCCTTCCCCACTGTACACTGTAAGTTAAGTTCGTGCTTAATTAAAACTATATTTGTTTAAATTTAAAACTGTTGACCGTTATCACCTGTGCATCACGGACAGCAATCAGCCAGTAATTCTTTGTTTCCGCCCGGCGGGAGCTCATGTGGTTCGGATTCCACGTTAATCAGTAGGTCCACGTCTCATATAGCCTCGCTGCTGAAAGAGACGATAAACTCAAAATCACATCACACATCTTTGTTTTCGCATTTGTTTTAGCCCATAAGTGTCTTTGTTCATGAGCTTCTTCGTGGGTAAGCGGTTAGCGGACGCGCCTTTGGCGTGGGAGTCTCGGAGAGAGCTCATGTGGTTCGGAGTCCACGTTAATCATTAGGTCGACGTCTCATACAGCTTCGTTGCTGAACGAGAACTTAAACTCAAACTCAATGTCTTTGTTCATAAGTTTCTTTGTGTGTGGTTTTGCATATACGTGGCGTGGACATTAAATTTTGATTTCTACGCCATATGTATCTAATTACATACACACCTATAAAACGAACACAACAAACTTGGAATATATTATTTGTGTATAGAAAATCATCACGCGGCGCTGCATGGGAGAGCCGTGTGTATGGAATACCATACACATGGCAATCGTGTTGAAAAATGTATAAATAATAATAATAATAATAATAATAATAATAATAATAATAATAATAATAATAATATAAACAGAAAACGAAACGATCACATATAACTGCAATGGACATATACATTTATTAAATCATATAACTGCAATGGAATTAAGTTGTTTCCTTCTCTCCCTGAACGCAACAGCCCTTATTGTGCCAAGGCATAGAAGAGAACTTTTGGGACTCACGACTTTGGGGTGGTGTCTGGTCAGAATATCAGATCCCTTTGTTGTTAGTCCTAACTTTCTAGACGGATGCAGTTATTTCCGGTAAAATATACAAGCAAATAGACTTTTCAGTTACTATTAAAGTGAACAATTATACTCATTCCCTCAAAATGATACTTGTGGTTGCTTAACTGTATACAGACAGTTGATCCATGGAAGGATAGTTGATAACAACAACAGCAATAATAATAATAATAATAATAATAATAATAATAATAATAATAATAATAATAATAATAATAATGATAATAATAATAATAAATAACAGAAACTCGACAAATACTCTTCCAAATAATAGGAACAAGTTTGCGTCACACTCTTCACTTTGCTGGACACACCAGTGTGCCGCGTTATACCGATTGTGGCACACTGGAATATAGGGTATGGCTTTCTAATTTTTCCGAACTATTTCAACTGCTTCAATTGAAACGGATCTATAATAATAAGAGTGTAAATTTAGTATTTTTACCCTTCGACTCAGAAATAAGGTCCGCGAGAATTTCATTTAAAAAATAATATACTCAGAATTTTATATAGTAGTTTGTTTTATTCGAAATTAATGTCCTGCAACTGTTTTTTGATTGAAATTATTTGAAATGAAATCTTTAAGTTTTCACGTCCCATGTTGATGCCGGCTAGGTTAAAAGAAACAGTGATGATGAGAAATAAGTGAAATGGTCGAATGAGGAAAGTGGGAGAAAACGGGAGAACTCCGAGAAAACCCACGCACACGGTGTTTGTCCAGCACAAGGTTCACTTGACGCGAGCAGGGATCGAACCAAGGACTCCATGCACCAGAGATGAACTCTCTACTACTGAAACACTGCGGAATCTGAAATTATTTAAAGGAGAAAGGGACTACTTTATGAAAACTTGATGACGAACACATTTGTTAAAAAAATATCAGCTTTTCGTGAAATATTGCTTATAGGCAGGGGCGGATTAAGGCTTTTGGGGACCTGGAGCCGACTATTTTAAGGGGGCCCTAGGTTAAGAATAGTTTCAGCTCATAAATTTTCTTTGCTGCCTTCCACTGCCTCATAGGCTTGTCGAAAAACCGAGAACTATGCTGTAATATTTTAATGTGCTCCGAGTTTACAATAATTGGTTTAGTTACATTAACCCATTAACGCCGAAATTATTTTTTGTTTTTATTTTCGGTGAAATTTCTAATTTTGAGTTATTTAGATGTAAAGACCATTTACGAGAAATTTTGAGTTCATGACGTAAGCGGTTTTGTTGGGGTGCCCCGTGATCATATGAACACGCTAGGCGTTTAAGTACTTTCGTATATCATGATTAAGTGAATGCCCTGTTTAATTATTAACACATATGGAAAAGAAAAGATACATTTATTGTCTTAGAAATTGTTACACTTTAAAAGACAAAAATAAACACAGTATTTGGACTATGGAAATGTCAGATTATGGGGCCCAATATCCATGGGACTTTATGGAAATTGAAAAAAAGTTTGGTAGGCGCATAAACCCATGCTACATTTGAAACATTTCGTACGTACTGTGTTTGAACACAGTGTACTTGCACAACGTTTACGCTTAAACCGAACCACTAAGTGGGTTCTCCCATAAAGACAAACGTCATCCCTTACATGGTGTTGTTGACTGCTGGACTCAGAGATGGCTGGAAGCCCTGCATCTAATAGAATGGCTTTATAATTTTGCAAATAAGTTTGTAACATATGTCTTGCAAATTCTGTGTGAGATGCCTATTCTGGATGCCTATTCTATCATCCAAGAGAGAGGCGCCCACCACCACTTTTTGGACTTGATTCTAATTCTATAATATGAGATATCCTGGTCCATTTGATCAGTAAGTTTCATGTGCTTGCTAATATTCTCCGAATTCATACGAGCGAGTACTTTCTGTTTTCATTTTGGAAATTTTGCTCGACAATAAAAACAGGCTGAACCTCGTTACACGTAACGCAGTTGTAGCAACAGAGTTGTCACATCATCTTCGCGAAGTCGAGTATTATCTGTAAAAACAAGTTCAGCATGACTGGTAAGTTGGCGCCCTGTAAGGTTGTCCATTTCCATCCCCTTTTCCCGAATCTTCATCCGAAAAGACGGTAGGTCTCGGAGGTTCAGCATGTCTTGCATGTCATGAACGTCATCCAATTCTAAAATATCAAGAATTTGTTGAAGTGAAAGACCTCTGTATCTAAAGGCAAAACCATACAATTACGAGTAACAGGAGTTGCAAAAGCCATTTCAAGTATTATTATTATTATTATTAATAATAATAATAATAATAATAATAATAATAATAATAATAATAATAATAATAATAATAATAATAATGTAAAAAGAATAGAATAAGTCAACCGAAAGCATGTACAAACTGTTCTAAATTGGTATACCTGCAAAATGTTACTGTATTATTGACACCTATACGTACGTACGTAAGAGAGAAGAAGCTACTTAAACGCCTTGCGTGTTCATATGATCACACTGATGGAAAACGTCAATAACCAAGACCCAAATATTTTCAGATGAGTGAAATGTAATCTGTAACAACTTTTGACATCTCTAAAACATAAATCAGCAAAAAATAATTTGAAAGGATAAGATATAAGATTGTTTTTTAATACTTACTGCGAGGACGATGCCATTTTTCTTGTATTTCTGGCGCGTTGCCGATATCTGTACCTCTAGGTTACATTCACGCCGCAATGTGGAATTTGTTTTGTCTGAATATCGTCAACAGAACCTTCTCCTAGTAGTCAACACACAAAGCGTAAAGAAACTACTGAAAGTATGTTATACAAGGCTTATTGTCATAAATACTAACTGCTGTGATCATATGATCACGCACGGCGCTAATGGGTTAATTATTAACAGTTAAATAATTATATTCATTATTAACAGTTAAATACTGCTGATGGATAGACTTAATTCTAGCGATACCGCGAGCGTAACGAGCCGAAAGAAATTTAGCATAGGTCTGTCTATAATATAAGTTTAATGCTATATTTTAGTATTAACCGGCATAACCGTGGGACGTAAAACTTAAAGATTTCATTTCATTTTTCTCAAAAACAGACTAAGACCACAACTTGCAGTTCTTCTTGCCGATTGATCCTACTTTTAACCTGCAATGATATGTCAGATGATACGGTATGTGGAGTAAACGAAGGTCAGCAACACGATTTGATTTTTTTTTTAAGAAATGTGATGATTTGTGTCCGACTGCCACTTCAGTTACATCACCATATAATATACAACAGGTTCACCTCAGAAATCAAATTCATTTACAGTAATATGAGTCTCATCTCCTTCCCTTCAGAATAAGCCTCAAATCTGCCCACCTGAAGACAATTCTGCTCCTTGATCCTCCACAGTGTTGCTTTTCAACAGAAAAATATTTTGAACATCTCCTTAAAAAATACGGGAACGGTCTTACTCGTCCCCCCCCCCCAATGGTGAAGACAGATTTGCGCCGCTGGTGTAAGGCTTCTCGACCCTAAACTTTTTTTTTTTTACATTCTGAAACATTGAAATTTGTTATACCAGCACGAATACACGAATACAAATTGCTCATAGGTACGTCGAAAACGAAGACATTAATGTCAAGTAATGTTAACGCGACAAGTAAAGTTCGGTGTGACTGCACTGGCCCCAGAGAGTACTGACTGTTGTGCGGAGCGAGTAAAGCGGCACGTTTAGAGCGTGGCAAACAGCTGAAAATAAAAGCTCCTACGAAGTAAAATCCCAAACTGAATTGAAATAGGCCTTCCTGAACGTGTTCAAGATTTCAATACCGACTCACTAAGACTTTTTTTTTTTAAAAAATAGTATTCCGTACAACCTACCTTACTCTATAAAACGGCGAGTGAAGTCAGATAGGCATGTCTACTGCGATACTAGAGTTATTAATAGCACACGACAATTATAATAGTAAATACGATCTTAAGACAGGTTTAAAATGACGACGTGATGTTCCTAACTTTCACTAATCGTTCCCAAATAGCCCTTTAAGAATGTTTTTGACAGGGAAAGTGTAGAACAAAATGGAACTTGGCATTTTTTAATTACGACCGTATTTACTATTATGATTCGACCTAGTAATAGCGATGCTATGATTGGCTCCAGAGACAATAACAAAAGCGTGATGAAAGAAAATGTTTTGGCCGTCGCGTCGCCAGGTCGTGTAGTGGGTTTAAAAAATAAAACTACGGAAAGGGTGCTGAAAGGGATAGGGAAATGTGCTTCTTAGTTGACCATTGAAAAAGTAATCAAATAATGGTATAAGTCGTGAGAGTAATTTTGTGTTTATTGTTCAGCAACATTTTTTTATCTCTATACTGTTTCAAGTGTTCTTTTTTTCTGTCTGATGAGTTAGCCAAGTAGGTAAGCTGCTCGACTTCTAACTGGGTAATCCGTGTTCAAATCTCCCTGCAGCTAACTTTTTCTCCCACTACCGAAATCAACACTGTGTGCTGTGTTGATTTAAAACAAAAAGTGGTAGTCATGCTGGGTCATCGCATTGTGGAGTTAGGAATTGTCTGCTGGGAGGCAGACCTTTTGCTCGGTCTCGGACCTGTGGAATACTTCCTAGAGTGTGGAATTAATATGAATAACTCATTTTTTGTCAAAAAAGTTGGGGGACGATGCCCCCCATAGTTCCGCCCATGGTGTTGAATCAACACAGCTATTTTTTACTGTGCAGGACATGCGTTGTAAACAGTAAGGTTAAGGACACATACAAAAGTCATCCAGGGCAGGGGTTTGAATTCACAAAAACGGGAAGAAATTTCATTTCCTCAGTCAAAATTAAATGTGTTGTAAGGCATCTTTACTATTGACAATAAAATGCAATGGAACCAAAATTAAATTTCAATTATAAATGCCGGACTCAAATTACTGTAGGAAATTAAGTAGTATATACTAGAAACAGCCGAAAAATTAAACATGAAGAAATAATTTAATAAAAACAAGCTAACAAGGCTATTACACTTAACTTTATTTTAAAAAAAGAAAAAAAAAACGCAGAGCAAACGAACGGTTTCAATGTTCTAACATCTTAATGTGTCATCCGAGTAACATCGAAAATGTTACGTTTACTGTGTGTGTTTTAAATTCAAAAACTGTGTTTGCAATTTCGAGACACGAGACGAGACGAGACATTTCATGAGACGTCTCGTCTCTTCTCGTGTCCCATCTCGTAAACGAGACGAAACAAGTAGACTGTCTCGTCTCGCGTCTCGTCCTAAAGAGTTCTGTCTCGTCTAGTGGCAACACTGGAAATAGATAATTTGAACCACTTCCGCCTTGAATATGGAGTTAACGGATGAGATGGAACCTATTCTTTGGATGCAGTATCAATGGCAGAAAATCACTTTTCGATATCACTTACTTTCTTTGCTCTGGTATCTGTCACACACACGGATGAAACCACTCTATAAGACTTCCGACTTTTATGCACGGCATGGTTTGGAAGTTTAAAACCTGACTAGTTCCATAAATATTATTAACACTAACATATCAATGATACTCTTGTGTATAATTCAAAAAGTTAGCCGTAAAATTTAATCCAGATTGGAAGTAGTTGTGGAAAGGCCTCTTGCTATAACAGATTTGTGGGTGTTCAAATAAAATCAAACTAATCTTTCTATTTCACATCGGGTGAGTAATGCATAGGTCATTTCTACTGTATATGAACTTCACGGACCAAAGCGACTTGTGACTTCATGAAAATCCATTTGTTGGTTCTTCAAGGTCAATACATAAACAAAATAGCTGACCCATTACTTCGATAGAAGAGGAAAATACAACAGACGTGTTTACGTATAAAAGACTAACGCCTCAGGCACTTAGTTGAAGGCTTAACTGGGTGGAAGCAACATAGTAACGTTCTATGGCAAAGAACGCTGTGCCGTGTAAAAAAAAAGGAAAAGAAAAAAAATGCTCTGGGTTGTTCTGTCAGTTGTGTGTATGAAATACGAGTTTGTTTGTGTGTCTGTCTGTGTCGGCCTGGGAATCAGACGAGTTGACGGAAAGTTACTAAATTTTGGTCACGGATACCTTTATCCAGGCTCCAGACCAGGACAAAGTTTTTTTTAATTCAAACCAGTTTCTCAGGGGAAGGGAGCGTTTACCGGGACATGTAAAAATATAAGAAAATGACCGATATTTGTGTTGAATTTATAGCTATCGCGGTCGCTGAGATCAATGGTGACACTTCTATTAGCGATGACTTTGAAAATCGGCTACCATTGTATGCGGGTCGGTGTCACCCGGGGATGGGGTACCGAAATATATAAAAATATTTCAAAATGGCCAATATTAGTTGAGTTGATTTTGAGTTTAACGACCCTTTTCAGCAGCGAGGCTATATGAGACGTGGACTTACTGATTAACGTGGAATCCGAATCACATGAGCTCCCGCTGGGAATTGAACCCGGGCCTTCCACGCCAAAGGCGCTTACGCTATCCGCTTAGCCACGGAGGAGCCCTTGGTCAATATTAGTGTAAATCCTTAGTTTTCACGGTAGCTGAGATGAAAGGTGATTCTTCCAGAGGCGCTGACTTCCAAATACAGCCCAATCGCCTGCGGGCGAGAGACGTTCTTTTAAATTTCGAACCAGGGGGTCTCAGGGGGCATTTACTGGGATATGTAAAAGTAGTAGAAAATGACCGATATCTTCTCGTTTCGTTGTTCAGTTTGTTTACATAGATATTTTATCTGACCCATGCGAAAAGTGGGTATTTCAGCTTGTTATTAATAAATGCAAGAAATAAATTATTAGTAATATACAAGATGGCCCAAAAATAAGTATACAGTACCGTACTGATCAGCTCATTCCATTTTATAAAATTTCTTATTTTTATCCATCAGGTAGACTTAGTTTCTTTATTATTTGTTCTTAATATGTTTTTACTTACTTCTTATGCTTAGAAGAGCCGAAACAAATAAACTCATACACTAGAATGTTATAGTTGATCAATACAAAAGTGTATGCCTATTTTTGGACTACGTGAACAGATACGAATGTATTTTGAAAGAAAAACGAAAGTGTAAACATACATAACCGTATTTGACTTTATATAATCTATCCTAAACCGCGGTCACTAATCTAAGATAGGCTAATGTAGGAAAAAATGCAAGAAAGTAATTAATAATAATAAATATGAGCATATAAAATACATTTTGAAAGAAAAAAGGTCCCCTGGCAGAACTTGTTAGCCTCAAATGTCGAAGCGTTAATCAGAGTTGGAGTGGGTCAGTGGTTCAACAGTATGTGATCCACTGCGACCCACCACCCACTATGACCCACTCTGAACCTTTGTGACCAACTCCGACCCACCAAAACCCATCGTCATAAACTCCGACCCATGATCCACACTCTCTTCAAAACAAAATAAAATTTACAATTGTAATAAAACAAGGTTGTGAAATTATCAATAATCGAAGTTTGAATTTCTACGGTTCAACGCTCAAGCACCGCTCTGTTACAATACCGGTGGATTTGATCTTTACGATGTACAATGATAAAGTGTTTGTCATGGGCCAAATTGCGATGAATTTAAATTTAATTATCATATATAATTATTTCTTTGTTGACTTACAGACATTTTCAGTGGAAAATAGGATGAAATTTGAAAGTCTCAAATCAAGGTAAAGTAGACCAAAGTAAAGAGAAGTCTAAAATTGGCCATATAATTAAGCATCCCGTACAAATTTAAAATTCTCACGTAATTAAGCTTACAGTACAAATTTCATGTCAATTTTCCTCACAACTTTATGACGTGATACCCTTATGCTGTGAACGCTCCATATATAAACACAAGTTTCAGCAGTTGTTATAAAAACCAGTAGATGTAAAATGAGTAAAACTGTAGTTTTTATTTCTCAATAATTGCTTTCCAATTTGTTTCTGAACTAATATCGATCGTTTTCGATTATTTTTAGAAATCAACCCTATATATAGAAAATTCCCCCCCCCCCAATATAAGAGTTTTAAAAAATGATATTGAGATCAGGGCCAAACTATGTATACGAAAAATGTCTTTTCAGTTGACTTTGCAATATGATCATGATGATCACACACACATAGTTATATTCAATTTTTTATATAATAATTCATACCTTACAGATGATTCACAATTTTTTCCAGTAGTTAGCTCCTCTAAAAGCTCACAGGATGTGTTTGAAAAGTGAAGAAGTAAGTCCTATTGCTATTATTACAAATCCAAATATGGTCAATTGCCTGAAGTTCTGCAAGAGTGCCTGAAGTTCTTTCTTAAATAAAAACAAATGAAAAAACAACAAAAAGGGAGGCCTTGAAAGTAAAAGGTAGAGAAATTCACCAGTGCTCAGAAGAAGCTGTCTTCAATGCACTGAGCAGAACGGGTTGGTGAGTCAGAGTGGATCAGTGGGTCAGCGTGGGTCAGAATGGGTTTTTGGCTTAGAGTGAGTCACAGTGAGTCGCAGTGAATCACATCCTATTGACCCACGACCCACTTACAAATCTTGACAAATTGACTCACTGACTCACTCCATCTCTGGAGTGCACACACGTATAAAGCAGTCATATATTTATCTTAACCTTCCTGACTTTACTTAACCTCCAATAATTTAAGTTAATTTACAAAAAATGCAATAAAGCAAATATTAGTGACAAATACAAACATACAGGAATGTATTATGAGAGAAAGAAAATTGAAAGTGCACCAGTCGAGATTTGAACCCGCGTTGCTCCACTCAAGAAGCAGACATCCTCCCGACTTAGCCACGGCAGAACTTGTAACTTCCGGTTTTGAAGCTTTATTTATATTGCGTGTGTTACGTAATAATGCTACGAGGTGTCATTACTGTTGCGACGACCTCCTTAAAGACCCGTTTCGTAAATTTACGAAATAACTCATTTAATAACATTATATATATATATGTACAATGTATTATATATATACAATGTATGTGTGTGTGTTGGTGCACCCAAGAGATTAATTCATAATAGATTAATTTATTCTTGATTTTAATCTACAAAACAAATGCTTTTAATGAAAACATGGGGCCTGTTGCCGTAGATGGCTCAAGGCCGTAAATAAAATTCCAACTTCAGGTGTAACTGGAGTAACTCAGCGACAATGGCTGATTTAACATATTTGATAACAGCGCGTGTAATGGGTTATTTATAAGCGCAGTTGATAGAGCCTGTGTAGATAAGTGGGTACCGTGTGTGACTGTCGTTCTAAGGATTCTGTGTTCGAGTCTGAGCCTAGACTGAGTGACATTTTTTTCAAGGAATTAAAAATTATAAATGATGTTTGATACTGAAAGAGATTTATCCTATCAAGGGATAAAAACCAAGACAATACAGGGGGCAAGGGGAAAGACGGAGACTGTTTATCCTTAAGTGTTAAAATTTAATTTATTCCCATGTCTTTTGCTCTTTCCTTTTCCTCTTTTCTTCTTTTCTCATTTTGTTTAGCTTTACATACTTTTTCGGTCTCTGCATGATGCGTATTATTCTTTTCGTTTCCTTTGCATTAATTCCTATCTCTTTGATCTTAAAGTGAATGGAATTTTTGCAGATTTATCTCGTGATTGTTTCTCTAAGTGATGCTCTCAGATAGTAATACTTTTTCCTCCAAATGGAGGAATATCCTGGCATGTTATGTTTTCGGGCATGTATTTGCTGTCATGTTGGTTGTCCAACTATCAGACATACAGTGAAACTATTCTGCTACTGGAAAAAGCTATCATTTCTTATGTATCCAACCTCCACTTTTTACTGTCGCTGACTGTACAACGAGGCCACATTTTACAACGACGTCAAACTAATGGACATTACACATTACATTTATGTACCATTAGAATAAAACGATGTAATACGTTTTTACAACGAAGCCATATTGGTAGTAAATATAATTAAATATTTCCCTATATTTTTTACAATACGGTCATTTTTAAAACGACGTTATTCTGACGGAGAGTACACATTACACGTACGTAATAAAAAAAATTCCTTTCATTTCTACAACGTAGTCATTTTTATTCAAGTGAATTTTTTACACCCCGATTAAAATAAAATTTCCCACTATTTTACGGAAACGTTATTCGCCCTGGTTAAAATGTCATGTAATATAAAATTAAAAATAAAATAGGTCAATCAACCTTATGAAACATTATCCAAGATTGCAAAAGAGGCAGTTACCCACAAGATAAGAAGAAAACTACCGGGGATGACACTGCACCAGAGTGTCACGTCAGTGTACTTTCTTGTCTGACACTACTGAACTTATCATTGAATATCAAGAAACTGTTGAACGAAAAGCAATTGGAACCATCACACTGAGTTATCCCTTTGCCCTTATTTGTTAAGCAATTGAACTCTATCTTATACACTGAAATAGAATTTTGTACTCCTTTTTTATAGTTTTGTAAAAGAATTAATTTACATATTTCTTAAGTTTTTAATAAAGTAGAAATCTTGTATAGGAAAAGGAGACAAAATATCAAACATATAGCGTTTTGAAGTTTGCTAAGGCTAAAGTATAAATGCTTACTACGTATTGTGTTTTATTCGTACTTTATATTTTATTTATGTTATAACTGAGACTCTGAGGTTGGAAATCCAGGGGTAAGGGATGACGCCCATGACGGGCATGCAATCGATGAAATTAATCACGAGGAAGTTAAGAGGGTCCTTATCAATAGACGAGTTTTATCAAGAAATAACGATATTAGCTACAAATTTAAAATTGAATTGATGGTGGGAAATTCATGCTACCATTTGCTACAAAAACCTCTTGCCAAAATTATTACTGAAATAGCTACGTAAATTAAACATTTCTATAAAAAAATAGCCTTGTTCATGGTATTTAACCAAGGTAAAAGTTACGAGATAAACACACGCTGAGAATATACAATGCAATGTGTTGGGATGAAGTTTCCGAGCACATGACTTATGAACATATGAATCGTCATCTTCTTTGTCTCGCCTCTTCCAACGTTTATATGGGGGTCAGTTTTGCCGCTTTTAATTCTTCCCCCCCCCCACACACACATAAATATGACATCTTTAATAAGTAAGAGATTTATTTATTCAATAAATCTACTGACAATAACTATGTACGTATATATTGTCTGACATGCAAATACCACACCTAATCTTTCTGAACGTGTTTAAATGTATTCACTCTTGTGCCCGTAGTTCTCTAAAGTTCATTTACTTAATAATTCGACCCGAGCGATAGCCATGATCACAAGCATGTTAATTTTTCTACTTATATTGAAATCTACCATTTCGCGTTATTACACACAGCTTGGAAGAAAGAAAAACTACTTTAGTATTATGAAAACCACTAAAATTGTCAGTTAAACCGGACTTACATTTTTAAAAAATCTAGGTATTAGCCTATCATACGAGAAAAGGATTGTTGTTGTTCCCGATTCTAGCATCAGTTAAATCGAAGGCTAAATATCTGAAAAATCTCAATTCAAATTTCGAGCTTGCACTTCTACTCCCCGCTAAAGCTGCGCTTTTCATGCCTTTTTTTTAATATATATATATATATATATATATATATATATATATATATATATATATATATATATATATATATATATATATATATATATATATATATCGATTCCGTGACAGCTCAAGAAGTCAACACATACAATTACTTTACTGTTAGGTTACAGATGAGTTGATTCATTATGTGCTACGTTATTCAAATAAAGTAAAACATTACATTGAAGTTTTCCAGACAACGTTATTGGCGTGGACAGCAAAATGTACAGCAAAAATAAAGATGGAAAAATGAAGAGTTAACTTTAAAAAGCCCGTTCCAGTTGAAGTGCTTATACAGACATGGACAATGACACGGAGAACCAGTCGTATTAGCAAATGCTGAAACAAATCTTCAATTATACGCTTACTCACCCACACATGTATGCTCACTAAGATCTATCTCAGACAAGTTGATAGGAACTTCTATCCCCACCACCTACCTGCTAGCTGCCTACGGTTTGAGACGGGGGTTGTGGTGCTGTTCTCTTTAGCAACACAAGCCCCCATTCACTGCTACGTAGATATTTTTAAAAAAACAGTGTGTAAACAACGGATTGAAACTCTCATGTAATCGTTTACGTACTTCTTGGTTCTTAACACGTTAAACAGAGTAACCAAAATGGGTTAACAAGTAACTGTCAACTCAATTGAAGTATGCTCATTAATTCAAAAAGCGGGGGTGTGCAGAAGCGTTGGAATAGCGGACTATGTCTGCTACTCGAGTGCGCATTACAACTGATGGCAGGGTTGGACCTTGTACACAATTTATTGTATCAGCACGATGATTTTATTAGGTTTTTTTTTGGGGGGGGTTAATACACCAACATATGCATGAAAAAAATGGAAGGACATGTTTAGTTAACGTCTCGCACGTATGCCATATAGATTAAAGGAGACTATGATTATTGAAAATGAATGATAAGGAAGTATTGATGGAAGAGGAAAGTGGCAGCAAAAGGAGAACCCCGAGAAAACTCACTGACACGATGTCATTAGCCACGAATTTACATGACCAAGGACCGGACCATAAGTCAATAATTTACCACTGAGCCCCCGTTCCTCCGTAACATATGCAACAAAAATATAACAACATATGACAAGAAAACTAAAAAGTGTGTCGACTCCTTTTCTGGCCCGTATTCAAGGGTGTCTAGGGTGCCGGGCCCCCCTAAATTTTTACTGGCTTCCCTAAAATTTTCACGGTAGACTTGAAAATGAACAATAATATGTTGATGAACTATAATGTGATTGGATCCCCCCCCTAAATTCTACCGGACCCACTTTACATTTTTGGACTGGCTACTGGCCTGCAGTTTTCCATGAAAACGGTTATCATACTGTATACACGAAAAGAACAAAGAATGTGGGTCAGTTACAAATAACCTAATAGGGATTCGAGTTAAAGCAACTGAAAACAATGTTTAATACTATTTTCCTATTAGTTATTTTGCTTGGCAAACTGGCGTTTCCCCCTTTTCCAGCAGTCCACTGCCTATTGTATTGTTGCCGGAACTCTTATTTCTTCGTTGTGGTATTTACTAGTTATTTTTCATATTACAATTATTTGCTGCTTAAAATGTTAACGGGTACAGCAAACTTTATATAAAACAATACTTACACGGTCCATCACTTTTTTTTATATATTAAGTGAAAGTATTGTCAATCTGTAACATAATGCAACGAAGTGAGTTGAATAGAACAATGTTCTTAAAAATATATTTATTTCTTTTTTGCTTTTCTGAGGATTAATGGGAAATGCATATGTTAATATTCAGAAACAGTACCGCTTTCAGTGAAATGTAGCTATGAATAATTACAGTGAAACAAGTTATATGACCGATGAAACGGACATTGGTACAGTAGGGCCATACGAAAAATACAAGATTTGAAATAGCATTTCGAAAAAAATAAAGAAGGATACAAGAAAGATCAGAAAGATGGACTTTCTAGTTTATTTTCATTAAATTTGGCCTTCCGTCGGATTCTGTACACAGTTGCTTGTCCCACCCCTGTCTGTTTTGCAGTCATGTCGGCCAATTGTTCTACATTTAAATGAGGATGATGTTTCTCTCAAAGAATTAAACACATTCAAAACGCAGCGCCTCTCACCACTTCTCAAAGTTTTTCCGTGTTTATCACGGAACTGGAAGATATTCTGGAATCTTACTTAAGACACACACACTAAAAACACGTTACAAATAAATAAATATATTTTTGTATGTATTACACATACATCCACTGATACACTCCCTACTATATACAAGCACTACAGTATTTTCACACACTACAAAGTTTACACACGCTAAATTCATACAATCTTCACAGCGATATTCCACGTATTCGATGTCCAATCGAATATACAACTATTTTTGTTTCTTTCTTTACAGTGGGAACATATGTTAACTATTCCTCATAACTCTCTCCCCACTTCTAACATCAAATAAAAGAATCAGCATAAATTTGGTTTATAAATAACTGTTGTAATACTTTTTTTTAAATGGTCAAATCAATATTTATTAGGCCTATAAAATACTTAAATAATGCTATATCCTTTTCTTAAAATAACCATATTTATTGAAGTTGTGAATGATGGGTAGGTTAAGAGTAGCTAAAAGGAACAGCAAACTCCCTCACATTGACAGAAAGCGCGCACGTAGTGGAGTGGAAAATTTAGATTTTAAACAATACTGATATGAATGTCTCAAACGTTTCCTTCCCTGTAAGAGGCGGTATACCTGCTTTCCCCTCTTGCGGCGAGAAAGAGGAGGAGAGTAGGGGAGTTTTCTTGTTTTCCTATCAACTAGTCTGAGATAGGGTTTAGGGGCGCATCCCCAGCGTGTATGTTAACATACAGCCACGAGAGAATATATTTCAGATTTTGAGTTCCTTTCTCTAAACTATTAAAGACAGTGATACAATGCGAATTACCACAAATTAAACGCAACTTTTGAGTTGCATACACACAAACTACTAGGGAATGAGGACCATGTGCTAACAAAGAATACACTGGAAAATGAAAAAAAATATAACAAAAATAAAATAAAATGACAATCGATACAAATGTAGACAATGAATATGACATGTCCGAACTTCGCTAAGTATGGCGGAAGCAGCTATTTGTTTACTTCTTCTTGGCCAACCGCTAAGAGCACTTATAAATTCATATGTGATTTTGTTATGCGCAATTAGTACATTCAAATTCACGAACGACGATGAACTGAAGGGTACGAGAATACGGTTGCAAGTAACAACTGTAGTCATAGTAATATAGTTCAACTAAGCAACGGGGAAAATAGTGGGGAAATTAGAAATGATCAAAAGTGAATAGTTTACATCACTCATTTCGAAGTACAGCTAGAAGATTACACTTACAAGAAATGACAAATATCAGTGAAATTTGGCGTTATACTAAGCACAGTTTGGGAGGGAAAGCGAGCATCCCCGGTGGGGATTGTTCAGCTGACTTCTTTGGGGGGGAACAAAATGTGATTGAGGGGGAAAATTCCACATATTTCCCCCGATAATTCGCACCCTGAATAGTTAAAAACAGGATCTTGGGGAAATAGAGTTTAGCAACCCAAACTCGATTGTTTTGTCACAGGTTGTTATCTAATGATTGTCTTTTTCTGCTCCTTAAAACATAGAATTAGTTCATGTAATTAATGTTCATAGGTTTCTATTATGTGCTGAAGTAATACCTTATATTTACAAGTCCCTTCAAATATAGAATTTGAGTGTCTGACATTTGCAAACGCACTCACAGACTTCTTAACTGTAAAAAAAAGCTATCATCATCATCATATGCCATTATATTCTGACAAGGTACATTTGCGAAGTGTTCCCTCGGAATTCATGTAGAATTGATTCAAATGCAAAGTTTCTCGCGTCCTAATGTATATTGTACTAATTTTAGCGGCCCATACCGGTAATTTACATATTTATGGGTCTTCATATATCCGGAATTCAATCATACACCACTATAACGCTCGGACACAAAATTGCTTTTAGTTTCTTTAGATGTAACTAGGCATCAATGTAGGCATATGAAAAACAAATTGGATTAAGTGCTGCTTCTCTGACACATGTTACCCAAATGGTACAAGCTACGGTAAAATTCAACACCAATGAATTTCCGAGAAAAATGTGCATGAATTTGATGTATCACTTGCACCTATTCACAATTCGAAACTGAAAGTTGAATCCAATATGACAGATCCAAGATGGCGGCAGGGATGGGTAGCATGTGTCAAACAAGCAGTACTTAATCCAATTTGTTTTGAATATGCCCATATTCATGTCCAGTTACATCTAAAGAAATTAAAGCAATTTTGTGTCCAAGCGTTATAGTAGTGTATCATTGAATTCCGGATATATGAAGGCTCATTAATATGCAAATTACCAGTTTGAGCCGCTAAAATTAGTACAATATACATTGGGCCGCGGAGAACTTTGCATTTGAATCAATTATACTTCGTGAATGTATCTTGTAAGGCATAATCATATTCTTCCATTATTAGCCGTATATGGCAGAATATGATTATTCATTCATTAGCCATTATTAGCCATTATTCATTAGCCAGAGAATTAGCTATTATTCTGCCGTATATTCATAATCATTCTGCCATTATTAGCAGGCCACTTACTGCAACTGAGAAGCTTCCATGCTCCACGGTCTTTCGCTAACCTCTTCGTCTTCACGTACGATATTTCTGTTTGGAAAAGGATGATAAACACAAATCCAAATCTTTGTTGGACTTCAATTGTATTTTAACGAAGACACATCCCACATCGTTTTTTTACTACCAAAACTAGTTAGAATCCCCTTTCATTAGTTCATATTAGCTTCTGCTCCTGACATCAGTATGACACGATGATTGAAACTTAAGTATGATCGAGACAGTGTGACAAACGAAACCTAAAATGCTAAAACCAAATTAATCGTCAGGTTGGGGTAGTGGTTGCAACCTGTTACATATTTTTCTCTAAATACCTATTCGTTGGGTTGTGTTTTTAACGGTATGTGAGAAATCTGTTCCTATAATTACTTTATTTATTTATTGCACCAACTTATAGAAAACATTGTAAAAGTGCTCAGGACTAGTGGTGGATTTAGCCCGGGGCCGAGGGGCCTAGGCCTCTAGTTTTTTGAAAAAAAGAATTGAAATCTTTAAGTTTTAGGTCCCACGGTTATGCCGGTTAGGCTAAAGGAGACGGTGATGATGAGAAATGAATGAAATGGTGGAATGAAATAAATGGGAGGAAGCAGAAGAACCCCGAGAAAACCCACGAACACGGAGTTTGTCCACCACAAAGTCCACACTGCGCGAGCTGGGATCGAACCAGGGATTCCAAGCACTGGAGGTGAACGCTCTACCACTGAGCCATCGAGCCCCCCAGTTTTTGAGTACTTAATGTAATTTAAGGTATTATATAATTTCAAAGTTTGTTGTAAACTCATGGTGCACCTATCATAGTCTGGTTTCTGGCTGCCACCGCAGTTTGTACCTTCTAGATCCGCCTCTGTCCAGGACTCATTCTTTTGTTTATTTTGAGAAGGAAAAAACCTTGTAAGGGGAAAATAGGAACTCATAAGGTAAAACTTGCATGAAAACACAAAACTTAGGGATAAACGTAAAATATGATAGCCCTATAACAGACACGGCTAAGATAGATAGTGAAGTATAGGAAGATCAGTCATGAAAACCATAAAAGTATAGACTGCCTGTTCTTCTTCGATATTTCTCCTTCCTATTACTCTCCGATGTATCCCTTTTGCCCTCTGTAACTTGTAACGTGCCACTATGTGCTCCGTCCTGGGCCGCTGGTTGTAATAACCAGGACAATTATTAGTATGCGGGATTCGTAATTTCTATATTTAATGGCTATATTTTGCAAGTGAGTATTTAAAAATTTCCATGCAGAATTATCGGGAGTTATTCTATATTTAGAGTGAATTTCAGTTTAGAACTAGCTTAAATATTACCAGTAAACTGCTATTATCTTCATAAATTTAAAAAAAAATCTAAATGAAATACTAAGGTAATATGGATAAGTAAAAGTAACTGATTTTCTAGCTTGATAAATTTTATAACAAAATTCATGAAAAATTAAATATGCAATACAGAAAAATCTTTAATGAAATAACAACAATTTTTAAGCAAAATTGAAAATCCAAAAATATATATCTCAGTTGACTAGTAAATATGAAATCTTCACTACAAGAATACAACTTTCGATATTGAATCCAATATATATAATAAATATAATACCTCTTAATCTTTATAATTCCAATATGAATTCAATATTTGATCTGCAGGAAAAATTTAACAATATATATAGAGAATATTAAATAATCAAGATTTAACACTCACCCAATTAAATATGCTTTGAACAACCATCAAATACCTTCAGGAGGACTGTTTCGTGTAACTTCTGTTAACACGATTATCATATTATCACACCAATTATAGATATTTCGGAATCGAATATAGAACACTCACAAAATAAATAGAATGATTTTTTGGATAATTATTAACAATTTCACATATTTCTTGAAATAAATATCACGACAAATTTTTCGACTAAACAACTTTCATGAAAACCGTTAAAGATTCACATTAAGCAGAGATAAACCTTGTCCAGTTCGACATATCGTTTCGAATGGCTGTTCAATCTTCCTACAGCTCATTCGAACGTAGGTGTTTTCAGAGATTTCCGCTAGAGGCGCTCTAGTACCCTGAAGTGTAGGTACTGAAAGCATAACCTTCTAGGATATCATTGACATTATAACTTTTTTTTTTTTAATGTGATCTCATCACACGTAACAAACTTTAAAACAGAAAAACCAACCAACCCCGCTAATTGTTATTGTCATGTTTAGCCCCCTAAAATTATCTTGAAATGCTGCTTATGTCTCCGTTACATAAAACTTTCTAAAATTTGTGGGACAGTGTAAGAAGTAAATAAATCGTGGCCTTATTAGTTCATTAATGGCTATACATAAAAAGTTTAGATTGTATAATGTACGATAAGGATATAAAATAAACTCCCTGTGTTATTATCTCTGTCTTTCTTCACTCACAGTCCACCACTCCTTAATTTGAATAGATAACCAATTGTCTAGCGATGCTAAATCGATACTGAAATGTATAAAATGAAATCGAGATCCAGTGCACCAAAGATATGATTGCTAAGTAATTTAATAGTTTGTAATCATGTTCTGTAGTGTACATCAGCACCTTAAATACCCATCTATGTACTGAAAAATATAAGGAAAAGCACAAACATATTGAAATGTCAGTAATGTGATCTTTACCCAAACGTTGGGGAATATTAAATATTAAATTGCAAGGTGAATCAAAACTGGCAGTTAATATCTTGTTTAATGTCAGTAGTTGATTAATAGACGAGGATAAAAAATGTTGGTTATTGATTTTATATGGTTACAGAAGTTGTTGAGATTTGTGCTACGAGAGGTTACGATATCAGCGTAAGAGATACGGAACATGGTTCAATCATAAACGTTTAATAAAGAAAACATTCAGTCAATGTATTTGAGTTGTATGATTATGTGTGTATACGACAATAGATAAGAAGTTCACAAGTTCACACTTCAGTAGTTTGAATCCGGTAATAATTCCTATCCAAAGTTTGTAACCGAATAGTAAGGACAAACAAGTAATACTTCTTATGCTTTTATTATATACCACTAATCAGAGTATTTAGATTGAAATTTGAAAATAGACCATTCTCATGTAAACTTCTTAACGATTTTATAGTAGATGAGCAATAAATTGAATTTCAGTAGCATAATGGATTCGGCGTCCAACAAAGTTGTCCAAGACACAATAGAGATTTTAAAATTAATGCCTCAAGTAAAGTAAACGTCCTTAAGATCTTTTATCTGTTGTTTTCTCTAATTGTTAGTTTACTTATAGAGAAAACAGAAGATGAACAGATCATGCTACTGGTATTATCACGTAATTATTCAAGTGTTTATCTATCCTACCTAATATACCTTTTATGGTTCATTTTGATAGGCATCCTTTTTGTGTACACGTCTCTTATTTCAAGACTATGCACACGTAGGATACTAAGCAAGCAGCCTGATAAATAATGATAGTGCCTTCAGAGAATTTGGAACAATGAAGATAGCCTGAAAAAGAACGCATTCTCCTTCTTGTCAAAGAGCGTAAGAGTTAATTTTAGCAATTTTAGAATTTAACAAAATTTAATTGAATGGGTTGGGATAGGCTTACAATCTCAAACTAAGGAAATGCTGTTAGAAATTTTGTGTCTAGGCACTCCAGTGATATAGAACAGAGAGACACATTTAAAATTACAGAAAGACCTCAGAAGTATTTTTAAATAAATGGTTTTATAAAGGGAAGAATATCTAGTTTTATTTTTATGCATATAATCTTGTATAAGTTAGTAATAAAGCTACTTCCCCTCTAGACGTTTAGATTATTACTTGGCAGTACGCTCTAAGTTGAGACTTTATGAATTCAGTCAGTTGGTCATATAAGTTAAACGAGCCTCTTTTTTCTACAGAATCAGAATCACGATTTTTCTTATCTTACTTTTATATATGTGATAAAACTTTCGGTAAACAAGCTGTATTATGTATTATTACGTACCATTAGAATTTCTTCTAGGAAGTGATTGAAATTTGTGTGGCTTACGCATTAACGCGCTTCAAAGTATTTTTAAGATGGAAAGGAATGGTCGCATGTGTCCATTGCTAAAAGGATGTTATCACAGGAAGAAGCACGTTTTCTTAGTGTTTAATGCAATTACAAATAAACCAATAATATCAATGAAATATAAAAACTGTTATTTAGGTGGTTTTGCTAATTTGCTAGAATGGATTTTGCTCCTTTTGTAAATTTTGTCTTACTAGACCACTGTTGTTCTAATAAGGATAGTGTGGACAAGCTTGGATAAAGGAGACATAGATAAATAAATTATTATCTATGTGTACAGTAAATGCTTTATCATATATGTAATTAACATAAGTGAAACATTCATTCCAAAGGCTTTAAACTAGTATCGCTGACTGATCCTCACACCATTGTTAGTACTTTGAGAGATAGTAATCAATTAATTATACAGAGCCAAAATAACATACCCAAGATAAAACCAAGATAAGATTCACATATTTTCCACGTTTTATTTATGTGTTTACATATGCCAACAATACCTTAAAAATGGTCAAATGAAAGGTTCCAGCAAACACTCTAGCAGAGAAAAACATTTTCCCCGAGTCCAAGATAATTCAAAGTCCTTACCAATGTCAATATTTCTCAAACATTCATCACTCTCTAAATTACTGTTATGAATCTGCCTGGCCATGTTCTTGAAGTAAGTCACAATAATTCTGCAGCAGAATCTTTATTTCTAGTTATTTTAGGAGAAAGAAATTGTACTTTTATTATCGCTTACGAAACTTACGATGTTTATAAATTAAAAATTCTCTTAAGAAAAATTTATTAATTAAATTGAAAAGTAATCCAATTTTAATTGATTTATTTGTTAGTTACTTTTAGTGGAATAATTACAAATCTGAATGAAGACCATTAATTATGTTGTATACAAACTAACACAGGTCATAATACGAATGATTGTTCATCAAAGTAGTCTTGAAGAACATCACTTTGTCCCTGATAAAATCTTTTGTTTTATTGAATGATAAATATATTAAAACTTACATACTACATGTATTAGTAACGTGCTTTTCTTTTCTTAATTGAGTGTTGTGGATCTCATGGTTATGCTACAACTTTCCGTTTTCTACGCTAATTTCGGTTCACTCATATCTAGAGGAATGGATGGTCATGTTTAGCGGAGCGAAGTTCCTTCGATTCATTTTTTAAAAGTAACTTCAGTGAACTTCTACATGCACCAAATGTGCTTCGATTTAGTTTTGTAACAAAATACTAAAAATACTAAGGTTTATTTTGAAAAATTTAGTTAGCTGCGAAAGACAATAATTTACAAAAGAAAAATTTGTACCTTCAAGTTCGTTTAAACATTGACACATCCAAGATTCGATTATACGCAATAACATTGTTTATAATCTGTTCCCATTCTGCCTTGGTTAAATTAATTGTGATTGTTGTCAAGCTGTATTGATTTCTTCCAACCGATAAAACATGTTCAGGATTTGAGAAATGTTCCCTGAAAGCTTTAACTAGGTCATAAAATGTTTTATGATTTCTATACGATTGAATTTAGTTCTAAATTAACATTGAAATAATGTAATTTTGTCAACTTATTTCCTCGTTATTGACTTTTTCATATTGTAGAACTATCTAGAAAAGCAAAGCTTGCGGCAACGATACAAGCCTCTTCAGATTCCACTTCCGCAACCCAATAGTTCGTTTTATAAGAAATATTGTACGACTTTCGCTGTCAACAACAGCGATTTGAAAGTCCTAATTTACTTAATGCTTTACATTAACTCTTAAAAGTCAAGTAGGTTGTTTTTACATCACTGTGGTGAGACTATAACTGGGTAAATGATGTTACTTAATATTCACTATTTTGGTCACCAAACAATACATTGTTAAAATGCAAATTTAATGTTGAAGCTAAAAACTTTGGAATTTGATGAATGACGTGTGCCAGATTTGTTTGTCCCAATAATCACAGTAAGAACGTGGCGACACTTTAAATGTAGTGTATTAAACAGTATATCATTCAAACACAAAAGTCAAATATCAATGAAATATTTTATTTGATCTGTCAAATGAAGGAGCTCCTAAAGAGAATATATTTGTTTTCTGGGTTTTTTGTATGGGTGTACCTAACAAGTTTCTCTTGGGGTAGGGACTTATGAATTTCTCAGAAGGGCCGGACTTCTACGTACTAGAAGTGAACCAAAACTTTTGTTTTAGAATGTGGAAGCATGAATTACTGACTATGCATAGACTACATATATTGCACAGTTGTACATAAAATGTTAATTTAGTAGGGTTTGTGGGATAATATTTAATTGCATTTATTTCACTGTCAAATATGATATGAAACATCTAGTACTACTTAAACGAGAATCCAGTTTGTATCCAAAACAAATATCTCATTCCACTAAGAATCAAACCCGGAATCAGATGCACTAGCCGTTCTGTCAGAAGGAGACATTAATATACTATGTGCTTTTGTGTGTAGTGACAAATAAAGGTGTAACCATATAATATAACTTTTATAATACGAGAAACTTGATTTCTGTAATTAGGAATTATTTTCCTCTTCGATAACCTGATTCAGTAATCAGAAACAAATCTTCAGTAAGAAACTCAAGAAAACAAAAGAAACAAACAAAAAAAGAAAGAAAGAAAGAAAAGATGCTGAAGTGATTGCATTACATTTACGAAAGTAGAGGTCGCATTTTGACCTTGAATAGGAATAACAATAGAGTGTTCAGCAATTCTTTACAAGCAGGAAGTCATAATTTATTACCCTAGAGACGCCCTGATGTTCTTGGCGAAATATCATGTTCTCTTATTAGTAATGCCTTTAAGAAATTCCAATTGTTATGTGCTAAATTAATATAAATTCTGCTGTCATGATAAAACCTCATTCGTTAATAATTACATCAAACGCTATAGTTCACCTTTAAAATAGAAACAATGTAACCTTTTATTCAAAACATATGAACATCTAGGTGCATGTAATTATACTAAACACAAGGACGTGATGTCTTTGGTTACTAAGCAGGATTGGCGTTACAGGGACTAGAGTGAGATGAATCCCTCTAAATTGCTTTTGCCTCGTTTCTTTACCTAGATTTTACCATTCATTACCGACGGAATGCAGTGTGGAATGCAGATCGCGAATTTTAATGACAAATTTATATACAGGGTGGTCGTGCATGAATGTCGGAAAATTCGGGAGATGAATCTACAGGTAAAAACAAGCAAAAAATGTCATATGAACATTGGGTGAATGCGCCTTCGTTTGGACGCTAGAGGCGTCTGAAATGTCACCTTCCGAGGCGGCAATTTGCAATATCTCAAGAACGGAGAGAAATACGAATGTCGGGTCAAAACATATCAAAGGAAACCCCATCCGGAGAATCCAATTATGCATAAATAATGGCGAAACAGTGGCGGTGCTAGAGGGGGCCACAAAGAAAGTGAATGAAACATGGAGAAAAGTGAACAATTTACACTGAAAAATTGTAGGAAAGCAATCAGAAACAAGGAATACAACTCTAGGTGTACTGTACGATACATGTCCGATGACAGAGGGCGCATAGCTACAGTAGGTGGAACAAGGGGGCGTGCAGAGCGTCGCGTAGTAGGGTTAGTTATAGGAGTAGTGAAAGCGTGAGTAACGAGAGCGTTCGCATCGAATGTGCAGATGACAGTGCACAGTTCTTTCGTACTGAATGAGGCAATGACAGTAACAGCACAAGCGTTTTAATGCTAAAATCTACAGGCAGGGCAGTGATCCATGTATATGTGAATGTGGTTTACTTTGTGTCGTGTGAAACAGTGTTGATGTTGACAAGCGCGGGACGAACAAGTGCTATGTGTAATGCACCACAATGAATAGGGTAGTATACACTAACGCCGAAATGGCAGATATGCATTTGATGTACGGTTTAGCGGAAGGTAATGCAGAAGAAGCACGTAAGTTATATGCGGAACGCTACCCAGATCGACAAATTCCAGCACCGGGGATGTTTATTCGTATTCATCAGCGATTGCAGGACACTGGGTCATTCCTTCCCAACACAGACATTCTGAGACGACGACGCGTTCGAACACCCCCACTAGAAGAGAGGGTACTCCGACATGTGACCCGGAACCCGAGTATTAGTACCCGACGAATAGCAAGGCAGGAACACGTTTCGCATCAAGTCGTGCTAAGCATCTTGCATAGAAATAATCTCAGACCATACCACGTACAACGAACGCATGCGTTATACGATGGTGACTATGAAACCCGACGACGTTTTTCTGTCGTTGGTTATACCGCCGCTGCCGTGTATCACCAGCCTTTCTAACACAGGTATTGTTCTCGGATGAGGCATTATTCACACGGGATGGCATCACAAATTTCCACAATGACAATCGATGGGCACTCAACAAGTCGCATGCAATTGTAGAGACGAAGCATGAACATCGTTTCCAATTGCATGTGTGGGCTGGTATCATTGGCGAAAATGTTGTGGGACCACACTTCTTACCACAGCGATTGAACGCAATATCGTATCTCCAGTTTCTGACTCAGAACCTACCTATTCTGCTTGAAGACCACTGAGGACACGACAGTGTATGAGGTTTATGCATGATGGCGCCCCTGCCCACTCATGTCACACCATTCGTGCATATCTGAACAAAACATTTCCACGCAGGTGGATAGGTCGTGGTGGAAGACAAGCATGGCCCCCACGTTCACCCGACCTGAATCCCCTAGATTTTTCCTGTGGGGTTACGTGAAGAGTCGTGTATACACAGCCCCTGCATTATGTTGAAGATCTTCGCCAGCGTGTATGTGCTGCATTTGCCACATTACGGCAAACGCCGGCGATATTGGAACCAGTCAGAGAATCCTTACGCCATCGTGTAACTGTCTGTCTCGAAGAACAAGGAGGACATATTGAACAGCTGCTATAGAATGGCATTATGTTGACCATGGTAAGTACAATACCTCTTGTTTTTACAGTACACTGGGTCTCATCTTCCATACGTGTTTTTTACGATCTGCACGTTTCATCACTAAGAGTGTTTAATAGTTTCTTTGCAGCTCCCATGCGCCGCCACTGTTCCGTAGTACGTGTGCATAATTGGATTCTTCGGATGGGATTTCCTTTGATATCTTTTCACCCGACATTTCTATTTCTCTCCGTTAAAATGATAGTGTATTTCAACATTCCACCTCTCATAGTGTCCCTACAGCGTAGCCATTGTTGCCTTTGTTCATTAACATTTGTTACTGCATGTTTCATTTAACATCCGCTCCTACAGTTTGTCAGTGTAAATTGTTCACCTTTCTCCGCATTTCATTCACTTTCTTTATGTTTCCCCTGGCGCCGCCACTGTTTTGTCATCACTTATACGTAATTGGATTCTTCGGATGGGATTTCCTTTGATATCTTTTGACCCGACATTCCTATTTCTCACCATTACAAAGATACTGTATTCCTACAATCCGCCTCCCATAATGTCCCTACAGACTAGCCGTTGTTGCCTTTGTTCATTAACATTTATTGTTGCATGTTCCAAGTAACATCCCCCCCTCCAATTTTTCAGTGTAAATTGTTCACTTTTCTCCATGTTTCATTCTCTTTCTTTGTGCCCCTTGGATTCTTCGGATGGGGTTTCTTTTGATATGTTTTGACCCGACATTCATATTTCTCTCCGTTCTTGAGACATTGCAAATTGCCGCCTCGGAAGGTGACATTTCAGACGCCTCTAGCATCCAAACGAAGGCGCATTCACCCAATGTTCATATGACATTTTTTGCTTGTTTTTACTTGTAGATTCATCTCCCGAATTTTTCGACATTCCGACATTCTATAACGAACACATTAGAGCTTTGAAATTGTATGTTTAAAAACTGTATAGCTCGTCTCTGATATTTCCCTTAAAGTTTACTTCCTTTTATTTCTAAGAACTGCAGTAAAAAGATAATAATAAATTGTCTTATTTATTAAGCGTCGAAACACAAAAGTTACTAATGTGATATAATCAGGTAGAGTTTCCACAAGAAGTCATAGAAAGCTATTAAATTCTGCAATTGACTAGATTACATAAAAGTAAACGTGCGTTTGTGAGCCTCATCAGCACCCCAAAACTATTTTGTAAATGGTAATCACTTTCTTCTTGGTCATCATGTAGGAATATAACCTATTTTTAATAGGTCAATCCCGAAAATTACCACGTTTCTCGTGAACTGCTCAACTGCAGAAAATAAAGCATTGTACATATGGAGGCAGAAAATTTGACATTTGGCCTTTTTTCTTATTTTTGGTACAAACAAACATGTTCCTCACTTGCATGAATTTAAGATCACGCATACAGGGCGAGGGATTAGATTCTTACACAATGGGTATAAAGAGGAAAGTTTTATACAAAGTGAGTAATAAATATTGCATGTGGCGCATGTATTCACCGTGATCGATCGTAAGTGCAAGGTCCAACTGATACAAGAGGTTAGTGTTGTAAGCGGACTATTTAATACGGAGCCGCCACTCTCTCGGTATCTTCGGTCAGTTTCTAGTGGCAGTTATAATGAGTGCTTAACAACGTCTCATGTGTGAACTGTTACCGTATGAGTTCGAACTCGAACATAACCGGCAGCAACTCAACATATTTGTCATGTGAAAGGGGAAGGTGCAATGTACCACAGTACAGCACAGTACGAATGAATTAGTAACTTGCAAGAATTTAATATATAAGAACCACAGGGAACTGAGAACTTGTCGGTTCCAGAAATTTCATGCGGGTTCTTCGGCCATCGATGGGTTACAGATTCTGAAGTCATATGTCACACCATTGAGAAAATCCATCCACCAGCATACAACGATTTTCAAACCCACTCGGGATCTCCCAGTATCCCTTAACGAACTCGGGAAAATCATTAGAAACAGCCTTATTGTGATCATGAATTGACCGAACTGAGGCCTAGAGGGCAGAGGATGTGTGCCGACAACTCCTGCAAAATTTACGTGATGTGCGTTTCCCGATATGGATTATCATATGACGAAAAATGGACATCGTCATAAATACAAATGTGCAAAAACCGTGGTTGAGGAGATGTCGACTTTCAGAACTGGTCGTTAAACAGGATCATTTCGAGAAAAGCCCTGATCTATGTGTGTTGGAACTACGAGGGGGTAATTCACTTCGAGTTTGTTCCTAACAGTTGTACCATCAGTGCTGACACTTTTCCGAAAGTTAAAGTGAATGTATATTGAACTACACCAAAAAAGTCCTGTTATAGTGAACCGAAAGGCTCTGCTACAACAGGATAACGCAAAACCACACTCTGCTCGAAAAACACATCGAAAAATTCAGGAACTTGATGCATCAAACTAATGCCACACTCACCATATAGTCCTGGTCTTGCCCCTTCGGAGTACTATCAATTTTGAGGGTGACATTCATAAGTCCTAAACGGCAAAAGTCCTAAACGACATAAGTCCTAAAAATATAGGGACTAGACCTAAATTTTAGGTCTTGTGCCGTTTAGGACTTCTGCCGTTTAGGATTTGTGCCGTTTAAATCTCGTGCCTTTTTCATTCACTTGCTTTAGTTCTGAAATTCACCACCAGCACACGAAATTGCGACGATGCAGCAACTAGTAGGCGATAATGTTACGAACGTACCTAATCCCGACGGTAATAGCTATATTTGTACTATTAAGGTTATTATTATCATTATCTGTTCTGCACTTATACACGAATTACATAATATAACCTATTTCATTCTAAGAATTAATTATATAATTGGCTGAGAAATTCGTTTCTTTCAAATGGAGATACGAGAATCCCAAGACAAATTCCTAATAAATAAATAAATAGATAGATAAAATAAAAATGTTTAAAAAGCATATTTTACCAGACTTCTGAAACCAAGCAAACACTCAGAATTGCAAATATATATACTGTGTGGAGTGTGTTTTATTAAGAGTAGGACAAAAATCCACCAAAGTTTACTTAATTAGGACAAAAGCTCACTGGACATTTCACGAGTGAGCATTAAATACCAACTGTATATATTAAGAACGCAGTAAATTTAAAACTGAACAAAGAACAGTTATTATGCAATGCAGTTACTATATTTCACAGTGCGTTTTGATCGAGTTGATATGTATAAGCAAAAAAAAGTCAACAAATAACGCTAAATTACTACTGTAATATGCAATACAATGCGTTTGCAGAAACCCTACATAGTCATTTAGGGGTGTAGCCTGCAAATTTTTCTAGGGGAGCAGGCTTTTTATATATTAAAAGCAAACCAAAAGTTTATTTCGAGATTACCAAAGCTTCAATAATTCCCATTCTGCTAATCTTTGGAGGTGGGGAATTCTGTACAGTAGGGATTTCTTCTAGGAATTTCTTTTCTTCTTAATTGTAAGAAATTCTATAAGAAGAATAACTATTTCTTTAGGTTTCATCATAAATTTTAAATGTTTTTCTACTTGTTCATCTCGGAAAAATGAGTAGATACAGTTTTGTTATTAGCAGTATTATTCACATCTATTTTAGTAAAAATGAATGTAATTTTTTAAAATACCTGCAAAGATATGGAAAATTGATTGACTCAGTTGCAAGAAAGTCGTTTGACATTGTAACTGAAACAAGTCATTTCAAAACAAAATTTTTCTGTTTTTCAGTAATTCATGTCCAACATGCTAAGGTTAGCAGTAAATAAAAGGTATCATATTTCACACTCCCAGGACATGTTTGGCCATACATTAAACAAATAATTCAAGAGGGTGCATAAGACGGCTCTCATCCCCGATTATCTGACCTTTTGATTTGGTTGGAACTCTATAAAAAACATCCAAGTATTTGAATGTGTGGTATTGATATTTTGTATTACAAGCTTGTACATTGACAATATAAGTATGAGAATAGAAGTATGTTATCACATATAGTATAGACTTATGTATAGAACACAAATCAGCTGATAAGGTGATGTTGAAAAAGGAGTTGTAATGTACATGACTAAGACTCTTTCTTAAAGTTCTCCTTATGCGTCCTCTTGCATTGTTTACTTGTGGCCAAACATCTCTTGAGGATGCGAACTGTGAAACATTTTACGTACTGAGATTCTTAGCATGTTGGAAATCAACTTCTGGAAAACTGAATAAAATTTTGGTGTAAAATGACTTGCCGAATTTGGTTTGTTTTATGTACGTTTCAGCCACAATGTCAGATGGCTTTCCTGCAACTGGATCAATCGAGTTTCCATTTCCCTGCAGGTGTTAAAAAAAATTACGTTCATTTTTACTAAAGCAGATGTGAATAACACTGCTAATGACAGAACTGTATCCTAGTCATTTTTCCGAAAAGAACAAGTAGAATAACATCTAAAATGTATGATAAAACTTGAAGATATGGTTACTTTTCTTACAGACTTTGTTAGAATTACTAAACAGATTATTAATAATGCAGGACAAAATCCAAGAGAACAAGACCTTGAAAATTCTGACAAAATGAACTAAAATTAACGGATAGAATCATAGGCGCAGCCTAATAAAAGGATGATAATTCTTTTCTTCAACTGTGACACACCTTTGACAGAAGGAGGGTCGAAGGAGACTACAATTGATGGACGATATCAAAACAGAAAAATCGTACGTGAAGAGAAAGAGGTTAGCGGAAGACCGTGGAGCATGGAAGCTTCTCAGTTGCAGCAAGTGACCTGCCAATAATGGCAGAATACCTATGATGACGATGATGTCTTGCACTAAAATGTTATCTGTAATTCTTCACTTTATTGGCTCAATACTCAATAAACTCAATAAAACACGTAAAACTGTTGTACAGACGTGTTCAGATTATTAGACTCACCCTCGAAAAATACGAAATTGATGTTGCAGTCCTAATTTCGGAGTTCTTGAACATGTAATTTAATGGTTTAAACCACCAATATGGGATCTTTAATTTGTTTAGTGTACATTTGAAATGGTGATATCACCGTTGAACAGCAGGTGACATTAGTAGAGGGAAGAGAGTTCTGAAAGTGGTATTTCAGTTGTAGACAGCTATTGTGGTCAACAGTTCAAATGTTCCAGTTCAAAGTGATCTTGATGTGTTTTGTGTATTAATCTTTCATTGTATGAAGTCCTGTAATCGCGGCATAATTTGAAAAGCCAGAGACCTTTCTTCCCGTAAAGTGGAAGTTGTCAAAACACTTTTGGTGGAAGGAAGATATACACAAAGACAAATTACTATTAGAGTTGGGGTAGAGCAAAAATCTGTGAGTAAAATTTCTGTTGCGATGATCAAGAAGTAAATGTATCAGCAAAATAGGCTTTGGAAGTGTGGGCGAGATCCATAGCTATCGATAAGAGGTATCAAAAAACCAAAAAGATTTTCTCTGGGAAACAGAAACGGAGCTTCTAGAGACTTAAGCATAATAATGGCTGAGTATGGTATAGACATTTCGCTTGAAAATGTTCGAAGGATTCTTTGTGTTGAGGGAATAAAACCACTCAGGCCAAGAAAGAAAGCAAAAATTACTCCAATCATTGCAAAGAATTGCCTCGAATGGGCACGAGGCCTAGAACATTGTACTGCTGATGATTGGAGAATAAGAGTTTCACTGCTGAACCCTGTGTCTTCGGGTCTGATGAATGTTCAAAATATGTGCGACATCGACCTCTGGAGAAATTCAAGTTGAAATGCCTCCAACATACAGTGGAGCATCCTACTTCAGTCATGATCTGGGGTGTGATGTTTGTCTTTGGGCCTGAGAAACTGTATAGGGGAGCTTGCCCCAGTACCGTACTCTTCCCAGTGCCGGACAGTGCTACTTCTAGCATTCCGGCGTTAGAGAGCAGTAGCTGTTCTACATGCATCTGTAGCATTTATAAACAGGGCTAAGTGTTTGGTGCAACTTGTCTGTCATGCGCACCAGTCTCAAGTAAATCGCTGAAAATTGATCCTCGCTGCTATTTTGCATTACACATATAACATTTACAGAAGATTTGCACGTTCCTCAGGTAAGTGAACTAAATTCATCTTACTCTCATAATATTTCTTAATGATTAAAGAAGCGTACAGTCTGGAAGCATTAACTAAAATTTCCATGGTCTTTAGTTGGTAATATTTTTTCTAATAGATCGTGTGGTTCCAATGCCGGACACTCCGAATGTTCCTAGTACCGGACAGAAGAAATTACGCAATTAGTCTTAGTTGAGACGATATTTAATGTGGACTTGATTTCTAGGAACTTGGTACAAGGATGCCTACATACAAGAAAGGGAAACGGGATGAAGAAAGTATGAAGAAAGCTGTAGATAGTGTGTTAGCGGGAAACTGTAGTGTTCAGAGAGCTGCTGGGCAAAGCAGAGGAAACTACTGTCAGGGAGTGTCTTATTTGTGGAGGTTTCGATGAGGATTGAGTACAATGCTGCAGTTGCCGAGGATGGTCACATGTTGGGTGTACCGACAGTGAAAATATTGATTACTTCATTTGTGAAAATTGTAAGTAGTGAGCTCACTGAGATGAAGCACTTAATTTGAAAAAAGTTTTGGCTTTAATTTCCTACACATTATTGTTACCATATTCTTAGTTTTATTATTATTGTAGAAGTTTATAAATATGTTGCTTCTACCAACGGTTGTAACAGTAGTCACTTTTGTGTACAATTTAGTAGGGAGAGAAACATTGTTGCGGTGAAGTAGTACTATTTTATTTTGCTTTTTTAATTTATAACCGTCACCAGGTTATAGAAGTATTTTTGTGGACGCTCTGTATATTTCGTAAAAAACAGTAATTACTTTTCGATTTATACTTTATTCTGAGACGCAAATAAGTTCTTTCTTTGATGGGAATTTTTTTTCTTCCCACGCAACAGGAAAAAGGAGTCATATATATAACGTTGCTTTGTGGTGAGAATGCTTTAGTGAGCGACGAAGGTTATCCGTGTTTCTTCCTTACATATTAATATGCAAAAACTATGTTCTATAGTTATTTGAAACTGAATCATTTATGGAAATACTTGCTGACCAGATGTTCGAACGCCAGAACGACGACAACCACATCGCTTTGCAGTTCGTTGTCTAAATGTTCCCACACCCAAAGCATCGTTAATGTCTTGTGTTTCGTGGCCAATGGACATCAATTCTTTTTTATATTTTATTTCCATTTATATGCAGGTGATTTAACCTGAGTGCATTTTGGAATGTACTGCCATTATTGTCCAGTCTGTCAGTGCAGCTCGTACCTCGAACCTCTGAGTACGAGGAGTGTTACTCTGTACCGCCAAGCAGACACCACGCCCATGGCATCGAGCATAACATTATGTTAAGGGGAACAAGCTAATTTGCCGGTGAAGGACGTATCTTACGGCTAGCCCCAATCAGTGAATCCCGGATTCGCAAACCCATTGCGTATCAGTTGTAAACGAGCCCTTCAACATGTTCATTCTATTTTGGCAATTGTCTACATTGTTTTTGCTAGAGGCTAACGTCAATTTTTGTGGATTTGTGCAGTAGCCACAAGTTACTTCGTGGGATTATCCCGGTGTCCCCCACAGTGCTAATTCCCCATGTGCATTAAAGGTGTGAAAAAGGTATCTATAGTGAAATCCCAATTATAATCTTCCATACACACACACACACACACACACACACACACACACACATATATATATATATATATATATATATATATATATATATATATATATACAAGTGATAAAAGGCCTATAGTGTAATGGAAAAGCGAAGTGTGATATTGTTAGTGAAAATAATTATATGTATTCAGTGTTGACTGTTTTTCTCTCCTACATTATTTATTTTTAATAGTGTTTTAATAAATAAACATAGTGACATTTTATTCAATATGTTTTTGTTGCGTGTAGGAGTAATGTTTGTGTGCGTTGTGGTCTGAGTGACCGTCTGATCGTCCGTGATGTTTTCGAGACGAGACATCCTAACCTCTCGGTGCCTAATGCTTATCTCGTTATTGAGACGGCGGGCATTTTGGGAAAAATTCTGTAATTCCTTTTTGGAGATGTCCTTCAATGTCTTAACCAGGTAGGTTCTGATCTCCTGAAAATTCTCATTGGCATTACAACGGACATACCACGGAAAGCGGTTATAAATTTTCTACTCAATTTTCATACTTTTAAACCGAAAGTACTAATAGAGGGTATAGCTCATCTTGTTAGCTAATATTGTAAGAACTGAATTATGTAATACTATTAACATAGCAAATAAAATGTATTTCATAACTACAACATATCATTGGCTTGCATATTTACAACCACTCCTCGCTTTGATATTTATAGTAATCTGTCCGGTACTGGGAACAGTTTTTTGACCAGCGCCATTTTGAGCATTTTAGTAAATTGAAAACATTTATTGTTGAAATCTTATAATAAAAATGTTATGCTGTGATTATTGTCAGTGTGCTTTCTTGTATCGATTTGTTGATTGTTTTTTATGCAAATAGAAAAAAAGCTTAAATGTCTGGTACTCGGCAAGCTCCCCTATATTAGAGGGAACAATGAAGCACGACCAATACCTAAAAGCTATTCAAGAAGAACTGCTTCTCCAGACTGCAATGTGGTTTGATGACGCACACTTCATCTTTATGCATGATGGAGTCCCATGCCACAGGGTTGCCATATTTTGTAAACGAAAAACCGGGACAGCAATCTCAGGCTACATAGGGGAAGGGTGGGCAAAGTGGCATACAGGTTATAAATGGCGTATATTGTCGGAACAAAACTGGAACGTACATGTATGTAGGGTAAAAATTGTTGTTTATTGAGATAATGTTCCGAATTTACTTAAGACATTAGTTGCGCAACTATTACCTTCGGAGAACAAATTATGAACTTACAGATTTGTAAGACTGTGTTTACAATACATTTGTAAGAAAGTAAAAATACAAAAAATGGAAGCAGCTTTTGCATACTTGTATTCAAACAGTTCCTCTTTGCCCGCCGTCTGTTATTCTTCTTCTCCCGCGTCAGCACAGTTCACATTTTATACCTCTCCAGATCAGGGTTTTATCAATTCACAAAACCATTTCATCTATTTCTACTATGAATGATGCTGTACTCACCTGATTACAAAATACGTATTTCCATTGAATATTCACGAATTACAACTCTTTTCTTCCTGACCTTCTGAAAACTTGTCTTTTCATGTCTTAAGTTTTCCCTCTATTACTAATGAGCAACGCAGCACGTGGAGTTTTCCATTACCTTATAGCGTCATGACACTTGCTTCTCTTAAGTCTACCGCCTATGTCTTGCTGTATAGCGTTATGTTTCTAAAAATGACAAATTCCACTTTGCCCGGACGTTCCATTTTGCCCGCCCTTCCCCTATAAGATCAGGGTTTCTGCTCATTTCGTCAGAATATCCAGACCATTTGAACGAATTCTTGAAAATTTTATCTCATACGAGATTAAAACTAAGAATCTCCATTAATCTAGTCATATGATTAGATCGCCAAAATCAAATGTGTTTTACACACTAACAGCGTTAGTGGTTAAACCTGAAAATATTACTCTCTTACAGGGATATCATTTGGACCAATCAAAATTTCGCCTGAACCCGAGCTCTTCTTTCGCCGGCTATATGAAAACAATTCATGACGCAGAATTACGCTGAAATTATATAGCACATCCAGCCTAGGAAGTACTACTTGGACCAAACGAAATTTTACAAGGGTGAAGCACTTGGATATGTGTGATGCTCCTCCAAATTTTCAAGTTTTATTATATTTTATTCTGTTATTCGAAGTCCTGAAATTTGCTATCCCTCTCAGTTCAAAAAGAATACCACCTGGCATAGTGAAAATTAAAAATATTTGTAGAAGGGTCGTATGAAATGGAAGGAAACAAGCATCCTAGGCCTGCTACTCTTATACCTCAGCAACTATGTTAATCAAAAACTTACTGGACCATATGGTTTATATACCCGACAGAACCAAATTTTCTGCTTGCCCAAACACTTTGCACCTCAAGCGAAGTACAATTTGTTATAAGTCCGTGAATGAAATGTGTTGTGGTCTGAAATATTATCTATTAATACAAGAAATTATGCGACTATATCTCTATATGAGCAGACAGTGTGAACACGATTTGTATACCTCATTTTCAAACTTTCGAGAGGGGTGACATTTCCACACAATTTTTCAAATGCAATAATATATACCAAACAAGCTTCTCCTCCCTTTTGCAGGTACATTTCCGAAATAAAACTACCTACATACTCCTCTCTATTTCGATCACAAAGCATTCAACCTAATAACTTAATTTGATAGGAAGTAGCCCTTAACATTATGTTTGCCCAAGCTGCTCATTTAAAATGTTTGCAGAATAAACTCTGTTTCCACAGTAGACGTAGCTAACAAACTCTAATAATCTTGATTGATAGTTACAGCATCATGTCAATACACAGTATATTAAATTGTGAAAATTAGCATGAAAATCAGGAATGGGCTCGAGTCGAGTCAAACGTTATTTTCTCGAGTCGAGTTCCGAGCCGAGTCATTGCTTTTGAGGTCTAGTTTAGAGTCGAGTCGAGTTTGATAAATGGCTCGCTCGTTCAGCTCGTTTCAACTTGTTTTGAAATCATGGCCTGATTAGACTGGAAAGCGAAAGCCATGACAATTGTAAGCAGTGTTGTGGAATACTTTTAGTATTGCTCACGAGACGGGACACTGCTCGCATCTCGTCGAGTTTCGATAACAAGACAACAATAGAGTTTTATAAATGAGACAGCCTCAAATGTCGTGGGCACCAATAAAAGTATATAATGTAGTTCTTATCATCAAGGCTGAGACCTACACCGTCCATTTTTTTTGAGCAAAAACAGAAGCCTAACCCAGGTAGTAACTTCATTCGAATCGGATCGGTTCAACTGAGCAAACAGCTCGATGCGGCTCGGTTGGGACAAGCCATATTCTCGGCTCAATTGAGCTGATGGCTTGAGCCGGCTCGGTTGGGATGGATCACCGACTCAATTCGACTCGGCTCAGGTGAGACATCGGCTCGAGCCGGCTTGGTTGAAACGAGTCCATCTGCTCGGTTCTACTCGGCTCAACTGACCAAATGGCTCGAGACGGTTCAGTATAGATGAGACATTGGTTCGGTTCGGTTCAACGGAACCAAGGTTCGAGGTGGCTCGATTGGGCGAGCTGTTGGCTCGGCTTACTTCTCGGTTCGGCTCGATAGTGAAATAGCTGTGACCCGAGTCACTTGAGCCGTTGACAACCCTAAACGTGGTCCGAGCAGTTAATAACATGTTTGGCCAGTGCCTTGTAACATTTTTACAATTTTTGGCTCAAGCTCGCATACTTGCTCCTCCCGAACTCAAACCCAAAACCTCGTGAACGATGTCCTTGCCTCCTGGAAACTTCTCGATGGCCGAGTTCGGTGGTCAACCAGTAAACAAATAATATAATTTTTAGTATTCAAATATTTTATACGTGTTCTAATATTATTATTATTTATATCATTGATAATAATGACTTTATGTAGAGACAAACTAAAAGAAAAAAGTGGAGTGGAGTCGAGTGGATTTAGAGTTTAACGTCCCATTCAGCAGCAATGCTATATGAGACGGGACCTACTGATTAACGTGCAATCCGAACCACATGAGCTCTCGCCGGAAAACGAACCCGGGTCTCCCATGTCAAAGACGCATACAAAAAGAAAAAGGAAAAATCATTTCCGAGCCTGTGGGTGAAAACGAGTAAAAGACAAATGATGCTTTCTAAATCAAGTAAACAAACGATTGTTCAACCACAGAGTTGATATATCGAATTCATCAACTCGGGTCTCTATTCTGGTCTGGATATATCGAATTCGTCTTTTCTCCATAGCACATACATTCTAAACATACTCTGACATATATATGACAAGTCAGGTAGAAGTATTTTTTCATGTGAATAGTCGACATCTTGAATCGTACGACTTCGGACGTTTATAGTCCTTTCCAGGTCTGATGCGGGACAAATCTTGAATGAAAAATGCTTGTTGATGACACAAAAGAACACTAGAACTGTCCTTCATCTTCTCAAATGTTGACCAGGCACGTAGCCAGGATTTCGCAATAGGGGGGGTCCGTGACAAAATACTGTGGTTATCACACCAGAGTCTCGATCATTCTTAACTATTTTACTGGCAACATATATTCGTTCGTTTAGCCAGGATTTCGTAACCAGGGGGTGCGTGATTCGAAATACTATGGTTACACACCAGGGGATAGTTCAATCTAAACTATTTTACTGGCAACATACCCATATTGGTCTCTTAATACAATAAAATGAGGATATGTTAGTAAGTATTTTAATAAGAAAAACTGTGACGAAATCTTGAGTAAAAGATTTTTAAAAAAGCATTTAAAAAGATATAGTCTTCCGAGGTCATTCGAAATCGGTTCTTCTTGTATTCTTTCTTCTTCTTTTTCTTATCTTCGTTTAATGACTGTCAAGGATAGCAACGAGATCTCTTTCGGGAGTAAAGACATCCTATAAAATGGACTAGTGTTACCGCGAAATTCAAAATGGCTCACATTATTGGTGATTCTGGGCATTTCTTAAATTCTACCTGAGAGTCTATCTTATCGAACCGATTTATCGATCGTCATTTGTAGTCCATAGGATTAGTATGGAGATAGATGGAATTCAGAATGCTTCGTTACAATAATATTCACCCCCACTCCTCCGGTTTCCTCCACACAAAGCTCATCATAAGAAAGAGTAACCAAACGCTTGCTGTAGCTTTATATTTTTGGCGCTGATTTATCTTTTTGTTTCATCCTTCCTTAATAATTTTCATTTCTGGATCCGAAGGGAGGGTCCGGACCCACCCCTTGGCTACGTGCCTGTGTTGACACGAAATAGTGGTTCTAAGTGCATCAGATCTCTCTTTACTTATAAAAGAGTCATTTTCATTTTCAACTGAACACCCCCCTCCTCTATGCTGTACAAAAAATTGGTATCGACTAATCAACAAAGCTTTTCGTACTGAAGAAAAACATACCTTAATCATTAACCTGACTCAGCGCTTTCCAAAATTATTGCATGTTGAATTTAGCATTAGAGTATATGGCCAGAAGTATATTTTTTGATTTTAAAAGAACGGTAATAGGTAGAAATGCATTCCTTAGGAAGTTTCAAAGAGACAATATGAAGGCACACTCAATGATACTAGTCCAGGTTTCCGGAATTTACTGTAAAATCAGTTCCAGCATTAACACAAAAGCCAGATAAGACAATTTGATGCAGCATTTGTTTGAAACGTATGTTTGGAAAAACATTGTAAAGTAAAAACAATCGTGAGGTGAGAAAGTAAGCAATCAAATTAACAAATATTTAAGGCTGGTACACTCCGCATCAAAAAATTGCGGCAGATGACGCCGTGCAGTTAGGCCACCCAATATACACCTTCTTATCCCAGAATTGTGTCAGGTAAAGAGACCCCCTCTATCTTCTTCTTTCTTCTCTCCTATACTAAATTTAGCTAACATGACCGCAATTCTTATTTCAAACTACACATGTATTAGTTTGGTTAAAAGGAAATAAAAAATCCGAGACGAAACAAGATTCATAAGTTGATGTAGAGAGAAACTGAAACACACACAATGAAGAATTGAAACCAATGTATGTCTATTACACAGAGATTCAGAAACGAGGAAGAGATAGAGAAGAGAAGAGAAGAGAAGAGAACAGAAGAGAACAGAAGAGAAGAGGAAAAAGTAAAAGGAGAACAGATAAAACTGTGGAATTCAAACGTAATAAGAAAAGAACCTAACATTATGAAGTTCCGTTTCCAGACATCCAACAGTAATATAGAAACAACGTATGTTTTTACATATTTTTCAGAACTATTCAAACATATAGAGGATGCTCTAAACATTCATTATATCCCTTTCATAATGGATAGCATACTCAATATCAAGTAGAACTGTAGATCTACGAGACACATCTAGGATAATGTCAAAGGTTTAACACACATGCTTTCTTTCCACGTGGTTCCATTGCAAATTTGGTAAGGTTCATTAGACATACTGATCCAAAATACATTCTAATAAACGCAGTAGATAACGTTGGTCATATCTTCCATTTCAGACTACTAATGCAAACTGAACAAAAAAGCAAAAATAAAAAAAACGAAACGAAACGAAACGAAAAGAAAAGAGAAAGAAAGAAAGAGAAAATAGAAGAGTTCTATTTTACTGCTAAATTTCTATCAGAAATACCTTATATTAAAAGTCCAAATTGTATCGTAATGAAAAGTTACAAATGTTGGAAAGGAAAAGTTTATGTTCCTCATAGATGTAGCATGGTTCAAATTTCAACTTAAAAAAACACACATTGAATTATAGTATGGGAACAAATTTTGTGTCGAACTAGTATAAATAAAATAACCAAAGAGGTTACCATTTTCTACTCTTTTCCGAAGATTTATCAGTTCCGAACATCCAGCATTGATTTAATCTCTTCCGGATATAACGTGATTTGCGCAGATAAAATGAACACGCTAAGGGCTCAAACGGATCATCGTGTCAGTCGGATGACGTTGGTCAGGTTATAGACCACCACTGGGTCGAGGATTCAAATCCGTAGTGACCCGGTAATTCGACTGAGGCTCGGTAACCCAGGATAAAAAAGATATTTCACTTATTCCCTTGCGTTTAAACACTATTTCTGTCAGAGATGACCAGGACTGGGTATGTTATTCCCAGAGAACGAAAAGCACGACTCCGAAGTTCCCAGTTAATTAGATTCTCCAGACCAGGTATATCGTGCTCTTGCTCCGTTTTTACTTTGGAACATGAAGTGTGTGTGTGAGAGAGAGGAAGAGAGGGGAAGAAGTGAAAGATGCAAAGACAGGATAGGAAATCGTCAAGAAAGAGAGAGAGACGGTAACGAATATAAATATGAAACATACATACATATTTCATTGCAGTGTATGATATAGAACGCACATACTGTTTACTCGAACTATCGCCACTGATGCCTTATAAGTTCTCCATCAGAAGATAAATCTCTGCAGCCATTATTTTATGCGAAAGAATCATACTACCTTATGTGGAATCGAGCCAAGATTTTCCATTTGGAAGTCAGGACTACACCACCACTACACCACCAATTGCTTTAGCCAA